>NC_092772.1:12608263-12908263 GCF_047496795.1 Chiloscyllium punctatum
TATCTCCAGTCTCCACCTCTGCCTCAATGCTGTTGCTAAATTATCCATCATCTTGCCCCCATGTTAATTTCTGATTTTATGGCTCCACTTCTTTTCTGACCACGCTTCCCGTTACAAATATTTTGACCACAAACCTGTTCTTGTCACTCCACCTATTTCATAATAGGCACCTCATATCAGAGTAATAATGTTACTGGCCGTGTAATTTAAAGGCACAAGTTATGATTTTAAATGCATTGCTTCAAATCCTTCCACACCCGATGACAGAAGTTAAATTCAAATGGCAACAATTGAAATGAAATCTCATTTTACAAATAACAACCATAAACAATCAGGATTTCTTTTATTATTTCACTGATAGTTTCTTTACCAATGCTTAAATGTGACATAAAAGATTGGCTCCATATTGAATTGACAAATGGTCTCGCAGTCAACGGCAATTAGTGACGGCTAACAAATGCTGGCATTACCAGTGATGCTGACATCCTGTGAAACAACAGCATTAAAGGTGAAATACAACAAGGAACTGTGGATGATGGAGATCCGAACTAAACTTCTCTAGCGTTTGAAAATGTTGGAGAGTCTCAGCAAGTATGACAGCCTCTGTCAAGAGAAAAACAGATAAAGTTTAGAACCTAGTTACCCAATATCACAACTGAAAGCAACTGGGAAATAATATTATTTATATCAGTGATGGTCGGATGAGAGAGGGGGCGGTTAGTTGATTGGATGTAGAAATGTCCAGCGACAAAGAGCGAGAGAGAGAGTAAAATGAAAAGCAAACACAGAGACTGCTGAGAATGAATCAAAAGGAAACTAAAATGGGAGCTGATTCTAAACTTCCCCTTTTACCATATTCCTGAATATCTTGCAAATTTAGATGTGTCCCTGTTTACATTGAGTTATATCCCCTCTGTCTTTCTCTTCTAAGTGTGATGATCAACTCCATAGGCAATGCTGGTGCTGCATTTATAGTTACTCAGATACAAAGAAACGGAATGTTACATTGTCAACTGATTTTTTTGCAGAGGGGTACTGTAACTGTAGGACTGTGCAGAGATGTAACTGTTTTTTTTCTGCTAAGAACAGAAACATTTTCAACACTGAATGGGTGCACCGTGTGTGGGGGGATTTCACTTCTCCTGTCATTTCAGAATAAAGGGAGATTCTGTGGAAGCTTTTCTCTGGTTTGTGTTATCAGCTGCCGCGTCCATTCAGAGAGACCCAATGGTATAGTGACCCCACTCTGGACGAGATATGAGCACTGCATTTACAGAGTGTTCTGGGTCCATGGTAAACAAGTGGAGGCGAGGCAACACAGAAGGGAAGCTCCGGACACAGGGAGGGACAGGGCACTGCATGATCCTCCCAGGGATTTCCAGGAATATTTGTCTAAGTTGGGCCCATTCCAAGTGTAAAATATGAAACCAGCTTCTTTGAAAAATGAGGTGGTCACTGAGCTGTTTCCCAGCCTACAATATAGCCTGTAAACTCACAGCAGGGAAAGGACTGTGCTGACAACTCACCATGAAGTGAACTGGATTGATTCTGGATCTTTCCAGGTCAGTGTGAGTGACATAGACATCACCATGAAGTGTAGTGGGTTGACTCTGGAACTTTCCAGGCACGAGTGAGTAACATATCTGGAATGCAGTCCTCCGATATAACACTAGCTGATGGAAGTCATCTGGCTGCTGAGAGGAATACATTGGTTCTGTCTCCACGGAGGAAGGTGTAGAAACTAACTTCCAGAAATACTAGGGAAGAGGGGCCCTGGTGAAAATGAGGGGATGCATGAAATTAGAATTAATGAAGAGTATGTCTTTGAAAATCTATTCGAATTGAAGCTTGGTATGTTGCTGGATCTGATGAGCTACATTCTAGAGTATTGATGAGGTGGCAACAGAACTACTGAAAGAATTACTGATTATTCTTCAAAGCTGGTTAGATTCTGGAGGGATTCTGCAGACTGGAATATGGCTATGGTTCCCCTAATTATTTAAAACAGGACGGAGAGAGCAAACAGAAAACGATAAAGCTTGCTGTCAGCTATGAGAAAAAAACATTGTAACCTTTTATAAGGAATGTGACAACTAGACACTTTGAAAATAATGATATGATAACATTCGGCCTCGATTCAAGAAAGGGAAATGATCTTTGATAAACCTGCTGTAGTTGTGGAGATTGTCCATTGTGATATCGACAATTGACAACCAGTCGGTATGGAGTTTTTAAATTTTCAGAAAAAAGTTTGATATGTTTGTATACTGGTGAGTTGGGAATGTTAGAGTCCATGGGTAGGTAGGGGTGGAACACACAGAATGGATCAAAAAATGGTTAATGGACAAAATGAAGAGAGTAGTGTTTTTCTCTGGGTGGAAGGCTTGTCGGGTATCAAAAGGATCAGTGCTTGGGCAATAGCTATTCGCAAGATATAACACGATTCAGATAGGAACAACACATTTAATGATTCCATTTAAGTTCATTAAATCGTCAGAGGTTGGGAAGTGCTATTGTTGAAAAGGACTTGGATGTCCTTGGTTATAAGTCACTAACAGAATTCGGATGGGACAGAAGTAATTATAACTGAAAATGATATCTGGCCTTTCATGCAAAATACTTGAAGTACCACAGCAAATTATACCTTACTCAATGGTTGTGTTTTGTTGAAAGAGTATTTGGGGTATTGTGTACAGACTGAGTCTGTTATATAAATAATGATCTCCACGTCACCGAGACAGTGCAAAGGAGTTTCACCGCATTGAACCCTGGCATGATGGTACTATCAGGAGAGAATGCAATAATTATAAGTTTAACCTGTAGCACTGTGAGAGAATACGAAGTTGAAACGGACACTCATTATGTCCCAAACAGCCATTGATAGGGTGGGAAATTCCATACTTTCCATAGGATGCTCGATTCCAAATGGTTTACGTGCCTGTGCAGAGACCTCATTTCGATTAACAGAGAGGTACAGGCTTTGAATGAACTCTGAACACTATAATACACGGTTACTGTGTGACCGTCCACTCAACGTTGTTTCGATCGCAATACTGTCAGCAGCCACAATACCTTCATTCTGAAACAGTTAGCTATTCTCCAACAGCTTCTGACTTTCAGATAGGATGTAGGTCTGCTCTCTCAGCGATGGAAGATGCCTTTGAAACTGGTTTAAAAATTGTTTCCATGCTAACATAACACAGTTGTACTATAAGTAATGAAGCCACGAAGAATACCATGAAACAGTCCATCTGTGCAGCCCCTGGTCTATTTGTTTGTTATGTTGGAACATCTCTGACACATTCCTCTTCCTGTGTTAGTGACTTGAGAAGCTGAATGACCTCTTCCTGTTCCTTTGTAAGTGACTCCAGATGTGAAATGGTCACTTTCTGACCCCTGTAAGTGATGTGAATGCGTGAGCAGACTCCTTGTCTACCTGTGTAACGTCAGAAGGGACTGGATGGGCTGTCCCTCTTCTTGTCCAGTAGTTTTGATGGGCTGAATACCTTTCCCATATTCCTGTGAAGCCAGATTGAGATACTGAGTGAACTCCTCCGTTTACTGTGGAAATGTGCAGCGCTGTTTCATGAATGTTACCGACAGTTTAACAGCACAGGCTTGAACGTTGTCTCAGTCTTGTTGTACATGGACACAGACTGTATCAGGAGGTCAGGGATGACGAAGCTTTCTGAATATCGTGTAACAAACAGTAAATATCCCCACTTCTGATTGATGTGGACTCAATGGGGTGCTTCCTCACAGCAGGGATTGCTTTCTGACAGACTGGGTTTGCCTGGGCTGTGGTTGTTACTCTGAGGATTTCCTGCAGCGATGTTCCACGGCTGAGATGATAAACATGTTCCATTGTGCTGTTAATGACTCCAAACACTGGAGGGATTGCAATGGATTCTGATGAAGTGCAATTTTACTCCGGCTCCTTGATGTTATCTTCAATTAAATACTGCCTTGATATCAGGGCCAGTCACTCTTTGGTAGGCCCTTGTATTCTATCGCTCATAGTGATAGGTCATGGTGTAGGATCAGACAGTGATTTCTCCAAACAGAGGGTAGTGAATATCAGCAATTCTCTATTCCAGAGAGTCAGGGGTGCTATAGCAGTAAGTGACCTCCAACTGTTCCTGTCTAGCAAGTTGGAGGGTCTGAATGGAACATCAGAACAACAGCAGGGTTAGACTGTTATACACTATTAACCTTCTCCACCAGGCTCTAAGATTGTGGCTGATCAGGTTATATTCTCAGCCCCACTTTCCTGTCTGTATCCCATTATCTGTGACTCACTTCTCTGTCAAATATTTAACTCCACTGCTCCCATTAGGTCCAGTGGCTTAATGGATAAGGCACTGTTCTATAGAACCAGCGATTGTGGGTTCAAGTCCTACCTAAGTATTTGAGTAAGATAAAATCTGAAGCATCTTCTGCAATTATGTTGTTGTCCTCTGTACGATTGTACACGTTATTTTGTGACTTCAGGGTGGCACGGTGGTTCAATGGTTAGCATTGCTGCCTCACAGCACTAGGGACCCAGGTTCGATGTCAGCCTTGTGTGACTGCCTCTTTGGAGTTTGCATCTTCTCCCTGTGTTTGCATGAATTTGTGGGTGGCATGGTGGCACAGTGGTTAGCACTGCTGCCTCACAGTGCTAGAGACCTGCGTTCAATTCCCGCCTCAGGAGACTGACTGTGAGGAGTTTGCACGTTCTCCCCGTGTCTGATTGGGTTTTCCCCAGGTGCTCTAGTTTCCTCCCATAGTCCAAAGACGTGCAGGTCAGGTGAATTGGCCAAGCTAAATTACCCGTCGTGTTCGGTAAGGGGTAAATTTAGGGGAATGGGTGGGTTGTGCTTCGGCGGGGCGGTGTGGACTTGTTGGGCTGAAGGGCCTGTTTCCACTTTGTAAGTAATCTAATGACCCTTCCCTTTTAAGGCAGAGATTGATAGATTATTGTTGTCTCAGAGAATTAAGGGCTACGGGGAGAATGCGGGTAAGTGGAGTTGAAGTGCCCAGCAGCCATGATTGAATGGTGGACTGGACTTGATGGGCCGAATGGCCTTACTTCCACTCCTATGTCTTATGGTCTTAACTAACTCAGCTTTGGATGAATGTGAACAAAGAGGCACCACATACCTGTGGAAAAGAGATTTCCCACTCAAAAGGTCCTTTTAGAATTTGTCCTCATCTCTCTTACAGTTTCATGCAGCACGGAGACCTGTCCACATAATTCAGACATCCCAATCTGATCGAGTCCGAAATGCCAGCATTAGGCTCATATTCCTTTAACTGCTTCCTATTAATATGCATATCCAGATGCCTATTAAATTTCTAACTGTATAGCCTCCATCACTTTCTCTGAGAGCTCATTCCATACACACACCACAATCTGCATGAAAATATTGTCCCTTTACTATCTTTCTCCTCTCATCTTTAGCCTTTGTCTGATAGTTTAGGACTCCCCTATCCTGGGAAAAGAAAATCTTGGCTGTTCAGATTATCCATTTTCTTCATGATTTTATAAAACTCTATAATGTCACGTCTCAGACTCCGATGCTCCAGAGTAAACAAGCCGCAGTCTGTCCAGACCCTCCCTGTAGCTCATCACTCCATATCCGGAAATATCCTTGTAAATATTTTCTGCAACCTGTCAAGTTGAACAGCATCCGACCTATAGCAGAGAGAACTGAATTAAACACAATATTCTAAATCTGGCCTCACCAACATCCTGCCCAGTTTCAACATGATCTCCCAGCTCATATACTCAATGAACTGATCAATAAGGCAAGCATACCAAACCCCACCTTCACCACCCTATCTATCTGCAACTCCACTTTCAAGAATCAATGAATCTGCACACTATTGTTTCACAACATTCCCCAGGACCTCACCATTAATTGTATAGGTCCTGCCCTATTTTACCTTACCAAAATGCAATACTTCACATTTATCTAAATTTAACTCCATCTGTCACTCCTTGGTCCATTGGCCCATCTGATCGACGTCCCATTGTACTCTGTCACAAACCTTGCTGGCCACTGCACCTCCAATTTTAATGCCATCTGACGTTGGAGGGTGTTGCTGTTTCCTTTTCCAGTCCCACTCCTCCAATGCTCACAACAAATTTTAAATGTAATCAGGTCGGTGATATGGCTGATGATAAAGGTCTCAGACTGGGTCAGTGACAGGAACAAATCAAGCAGATTTCTTTAGTCAACCACAAGTAACTAATAGAACTAATGGAGGAGCATGGTAGATCTGTGGTTAGCACTGCTGCCTCACATCACTAAGGAGCTGTGTTCTATTTCAACCTCGGGCAACCATCTATGTGGAGTATGAACATTCTCCACACGTTTGTGTGGTTTTCCCCCCACAAGGATGTGGATCTTAGAGTGGATTGGCCATGCTAGATTTCCCATAGCGCACAGACATGTTTATGTTAGAGGGGTTTGTCATGGGAAATATACGGTTACATGGATAGAGTCGGGGACAGGACTGGGTGGAATGCTGTTCAGTGAGTCAGTGTGGACTCGATGGGCAGAATGTCTTGTTTCCACACTGTCAACGATCAATAACAATGGCAACAAGTTTGGACTGTACAAAGACCCAGTTGATATCCACCTGCTGCACTCTCCTCAAGGTTTTGTATAAGATCAACTCTAATTCCAAGAGTAACCTGTTAAAGATTCCATAATATCAGCCCTTCACCCCAGGAATATGTGAAGTGAAACATCTCTGAAAAGCGTCCAATGTAATTATCTCCTTGCTCTGTTAAGGAGACAAAAAAGCTCATACGCAAACGAGATTAAGTTGTTTTCTCAGTGTTGTCAGTCTTTGCAACTCTCTTCCCCACAGAGCATTGGAGGCAGAGATATTGAATATTTTTGAGGCACAGACAGAAGGTTCATAAAAAAACAAAGGAATCTAGGATTATCAGGGAATGGGCAGGAATGCACAGTGTGGCAAAATGATCACACTGCTCGAGAACATCCAGGAATATAATGCAAAACGAAATGATGATATAGATAAAATTTTAAAATGTTACCAGTGATAGAATAATGTTCCAAACGACCATGGGGCACTTCTGCCATTAGAGAGACCACTCGTGGTGGTTTAACCTGAAGGTCACCTCACCTTAGGTGATGGGGTGAGGTTGAGAGACCGTCCCTGTCATGGGAATATCTCTCAGTGTGGGGAATTGTTGGCCTCCCTCTTCATCACAAACCAGCCATCCAGCCAACTAAGTGGGAGACTGTGGAACCGTTACAGACAGAAACAGTCACAGACAAAGCACAAGAGAAACTTTCAGTAAAAGGAAAAATGTTTAAGTGTCTCCTGCTCAGTGACATGAACCCAGTGGGTTGAATGACTGAAAATTCCTGTCACACGGAGCTGAGAAAACTATCAGATCAGCCACGATCTTATTAAAAGATGGAGCACGTTTGAAGGGCTGAATGGCTTCACGATGGATTTGACTTGCATGTGACTTGAAAAAGAAAAATGTACATCTCAACTCCTCATCTGTTTATGGTACAAACTAAGGCATTGACAAATGCCTGAAAATGGGAATTATTTGGAACATTTTCTGGAAGATTCCATAATCGGCATTATTTAGAACATTCTATCATCGTATGGGGGTGTTGTAAAAGTGAGAGAGAGAGGGAGAGAGAGAGAGAGGTGTGAGAGTGGTGGACCATGAGCTTTGTTCAGGGGTAGGTGCTGTAACAGATATAGAGTGAGTGTGAGGGAGCAGAGAAAATACAGTGACGCTTAATCAGACAGAACAGGGAAGGTTATTAATGCTTGTCCTGTATTTATGGACATTTGTTCAGACCGCAGACACTGCACTGAGCTGGGTGGTGAGCTCAGGCCATGCTCGGTGGATCTGGTGGCGTGGGCCACTCTGGGAAGAGAATGGCCCACCTCTGTACTAGCCCATCCACCAGAACTTCAATGCTCTTGTCAGCAAACCATGGTGTAATTGCTTTTTATCTGCCATGCTCAGGATAAACTGTGCAGGCCAACTCTGAACTGAGAAACCTCAACCGTGTGCCTATTGGACTTTTAAAGCTGGCACCAGTGCCCGAGATCACAGAATATCCAGCATCCGGGCAATATTGAGTACCTCCAGCCATGATGAGTGGGAGAATCGGCTGGCATAGAATGAGAGCGAAACAATGGGGTGGGGTAAGTAGTTAATGAGATGAGTTTGATAAGATAGCACAAGCAAACTACCTTGGCCTCCTGAGACGATCCCTCTGTCACAATCATTGAAAATGGCACTGAGACAAATTATTGTTAGATTCAGCACAATGAGGCGAAGAATCTGCTGACTTCGCTCCTAGTCACAAAGCTGCCAGATAAATGTTCATCCAAAGCTTCATCATTTGAACTCACAATGGCCAGGGAAATAGACAGGACAGTTTTACTCACACTAAATGTCCCGTTCGCAATTCATTCTTGAGAATATTGGCTCTTGTTGTAAGATTCTTTCGAAATATCTTCATTTCAGCATTCTGAAACCTGTGATTTTCCATGAAATTGTCTCAATCTTCCTTTCTCTTTTTCCCAAAATCTTTTTGTTTGTTGGTATTTAAACTGATTCTCCCGCCATCTCTCTCTGCCAGTGATTTTCACACGTACAGCACCAACTTGTCATGGCACAATGGATATATGGAGCTGTAAATGGATGTGAGATGCACATCCTGTCACTTCCAGCATTGGCTGCAATTTTCCCTACGCAGCTCAGTGATGTAGCACAGTGTTACTGAGAAATGCACTGGGATGGTGTACACAGTTCTACATACTGGGAGGGTAACTGTTCCTGGTTTGCAGATCAATGCACTGCTGTGGTCTGCATACTTTTCCGCTCTGGCTAGATTGTGAATTGTATTGTACATTGCACCAGCCTGGTCTGCACAGTGCTCCCTGCTGATCACATATCTCGTCTGGGTTTATAGATCAATGCACTGCTGAGGTCTGCACAGTGTTCCACTCTGTAACGATTGCAAGGTTGTGTTCAGCAGTACATGATACTGGTCTACACAGTGCTCATGCTCAACAGCTTTCTCCTCTGGGTTTGTGGTGTCTGGCCTGGATTGGGAATGTGGTATAACTAATCCTTTCAGATGATCTGTCAATGCCTTTATTATTGTTCTCATTCATGTGATTGATCCTCCAAATTCTGACTCCTTCGGCCAGTCCCATTCTTTCATCTACCTCCATAGTTCGACAACATGTGAGTTATCGTTCAGTTTTAATGTCAGTAAAACTGTCCTGTGTATTTCCCTGGCCTTTGGCATTGCTCACCCTTGAGCATCGGGATTCATTGCTACAACCCTCAGTTAGGTCACCCCTCAGACACAATTCTCCAGGGAATATAGCCCAGTCCATTCATACTTTTTGCGTAGCTCAACATCACTCGCCCCCGCCTGCACCGTCAACATACTTGTAAATTATTGCTGCACCATTTCAAATTCAATAATATCTTTCCTATTGCGGTGAGAACAGAATTAAAGGCAGTGTTACAGAAATGGCTGAACCTAGTGTGTAGATGAAAGTGAATATTGCAGATGCGGGAAATTAGACTCGAGTGTGTGGAAAAGCATAGCAGGTCAGGCAGCATCGGAGCAGAGGACCGATGCTTCCGGCAAAAGACCAATTCCTGATGAAGGGTTTTTGCCCAAAATGTCCAAATTTCCTGCTCCTTGGATGCTGCCTGACCTGCTGTGCATTTCCAGCACCACAATCTGAACCCAGCGTATAACCGAACTCCTTTTGCCAAGACAGCAATTTCCCCTCCCACGTGGTCGACGGTGCCCTCCAACACAGCTTATCTGCTTCCCGCACCTCTGACTTCGAATTACACACCTTGAAATGCAAGAAGGAAAGATCACCCCGGTTCCTCACTTTTCACCGCACCAAGCATCCGTATATCCTCCCTCCTTTGCCCCACCTACAAACAGATCCCACGACCAGGGATATATTTCTCTCCCCACCCCGACCTGCGTTTCATAAAGAACATTCCCGGCGCGGCTCCCTTGTTGGGTCCATGCCACCCACCAACTCACCATCCACCCCTGGCACCTTCTCCTGCCACCGCAAGAATTGGAAAACCTGCATCCTTATCTCGGTCCAAGACACCAATGTATCCCTCCACATCCTTCGGAGATTTACCTGCACTTCCACACACGTCGCCGACAGTATCCATTGTTCCCAATGTCTCCTCAACATTGAGGAGACAGGACGCGAACCTGTGGAACACTTCAGAGAATATCTCTGGGATACCCGCACCAACCAACCCCACCAACCCGTTACTGAACACTTTAATTCCCCCTTCCACTCCGTCAAGGACATGCAGTTCCTGGGGTTCCTCCACCACTCATCTTCTGCCTTGGGACCCTGCAACCACGTGGGATCAATGTGGATTTCACCAGTTTTCTCAAATCCGCTACACCATCTAATCCCAGATTCAATCTTCCAACTCAGCACCTCCCTCATAACGTGTCCTACCTGTCCATCTTCCATCCCATCTATCCACTCCACCCTCCTCTCCGACATATCACCTCTAACCACAAATTCATCGACTTATCGCAATCTCATCTACCTTCCATCGACCTCATCCTCGTCCCATTTTTCTCTCAGCATTTGGGCCACAAGCCTCTTTCCTGATGAAGGGCTTAAACAAGAAATTCTGATGCTCCCCTGATGCTGCCTGACCTGCTGTGCTTTTCCAGCACCACATTCTCGACTCTGATCTCCAGCGTCTGCAATCCTCACTTTTTCCCTTGTGTTAATGTATCCAGAAATTTCCCCACCAGACATCTTTTGCAGGTGGTCTGTTATTTTATCCCTTTCCCCTTTATACACAGAGTGGGACATATACAGCTCTGCAGTGCTCTGACAATGCTCCCACATACAAGGAAAAAGTTAAAAAGATTGTAAGATTTATAGTCCATCTGTCAGTAACCCTCACCATTCCATCCAGACTGAGTAAATATTGCCTTCAATTGTGAAAAGGGATGTTATGTAAGGAAGGGATTAACTGAACCTGTTTGTTCAGTGACTGTGATTAATGTAAGTCTCCATGTTTTGTAATTATCCCAGTGGAAGATATCTTCTAATTATAAATGGGCTCCATTCAATGTGTTTTGCCATAGTATGAGCGGGAGGAGCACCGACAGCACTAACAGGGAACATCAGCTTCAGACAGAGGTGGAGGAGAGATCAGAATTGGAGAATATTAGACTGGAATGTTCCAAAAATTGATCAGAATCTGAGAATATTGGGCTGGAATGTTATAACAATGGACAGAAGTTTATCCGGTTATGTTTCGTCTCTTTCGACACATTATGATTGGTTGCCATTATCATCGCGGATCAATTATGCTCTTCTCATTATTCAATGTATTTATTATCCTCTCCTATCTATCGTTGGTGTCTTTGGTAAGTATCACCTTTCAGGGTTCTTTTTTTCTGTAAACCAGTTATGACTGCATTACTGTTCTTTCATATAGTCTTCACTTCTTGCCACTATTATTGTTCATGCTGAGACTCGGAATCCAGATATTCACTCTGCACACCACGATGAACTGCATCAGGGAACGTGTTCATTTACTGTCTCCCTAGTTGCTCCTGGAAGTGTTACTCATGGGTCTCTACGTTGACCTATTCACGTGAACCATTGATTCTCATCCTTTTTATTTTAATATTGGAAGCGTTGGCGTAATTGTTCTCTATTCCGTTTAAAAACTCCATGTTGTTGTGCCAAGCTGGGAATTTGTGTTGCAGACGTTTCGTCCCCTGTCTAGGTGACATCCTCAATGATTGGGAGCCTCCTGTGAAGCGCTCCCATGTGTTGTTTCCTCCGGCATTTATCATGGCTTGTCTCTGCTGACTCCGGTTGTCAGTTCCAGCTATCTGCTGCAGTGGCCGGTATATTGGGTTCAGGTCGATGTGTTTGTTGATAGAATCTGTGGATGAGTGCCATGCCTCTAGGAATTCCCTGGCTGTTCTCTGTTTGGCTTGTCCTATAATGGTAGTGTTGTCCCAGTCGAACTCATGTTACCTCTCATCCTCATGTGTGGCTAGTAAGGATAGCTGGTCTTGTCATTTCCTGGCTAGTTGGTAAACATGGATACGGATCGTTAGCTATCTTTCTGTTTGTCCTATGTAGTGTTTTGTGCAGTCCTTGCATGGAACTTTGTACACTACGTTGATTTTGCTCATGCTGTGTATCGGGTCCTTCATCCTGGTGAGTTGTTGTCTAAGAGTGGCTGTTGGTTTGTGTGCTTTGATGAGTCCTAGTGGTCGCAGTAGTCTGGCTGTCAGTTCAGAAATGTTGTTGATGTATGGTAGTGTGGCTAGTCCTTTGGGTTGTGGCATGTACTTGTTCCGTTTTCTTTCCCTTAGACATCTGTAAATGAAACTGCGGAGATAGCGCTTTTGGCGAATACATTGTAGATGTGCTCTTCTCCCACTTTTTGCAGTTCTGGTGTGCTGCAGTGTGTTGTGGCCTTTTGAACAGTGTCTTGATGCAACTTCTTTTGTGTGTGTTTGGGTGGTTGCTTTCGTAGTTCAGGACTTGGTCTGTGTGTGTGGTTTTCCTGTATACCTTTGTGGTCAATTCCGTGTTCTCTGTAACATCACATCTAGGAATCGAAGTTGGTTGTCCTTTTCTTCCTCTCTAGTGAATCGGATTCCTGTGAGTGTGGCATTGATGATCCGGTGTGTGATCCCTATTTCTGCGTGTTTAATGATTACAAAGGTGTCATCCACATATCTGACCCAGAGTTTGGGTCGAATTTGAATTTGTTTGTTCTAACCTTTGCATTACAGCTTCTACTGAGTCCAGGGATGGGTGAGCCCATGGGTACGCCGTTGATTTGTTCATATATTTGGTTGTTGAATTTGAAGTGTGTTGTGAGGCACAGGTCCAGTAGTTTGAGTATGCAGTCTTTGTTGATAGTTTCCCCCTCTTGTTGTCTGTTCTGTATGTCCAGCAGGTTGGCTATTGTTTCTCTGGCTAGGATTTTTTCGATTGAGGTGAACAGTGCCATGACATCGACTGAGATCATAGTCTCTTCTTTCTCTATGTGTATATTTCTGATGATGTCTAAGAATTCCTGTGTTGACTGTATAGAGTGTCTGGATCCACTGATCAGATATTTCTGTTTCTGTTGTAGTTCTATAGCCAGTTTGTGTGATTGTGTCACTGGTAGTGATACTATGGGTCTGAGTGGGATTTCTGGTTTGTGCACTTTAGGTAGTCCATAGAATCTGGGGGTGGTGTTGCTTTCAGGTTTCAATCTCTGTTGGTCAAACCTGGTGCCGGAGGGAAAGACAACGGAATGAGGACATGCCACAACCCAAAGGACTAGCCACACTACCACACATCAGCAACAGTTCTAAACTGACAGTTAGACTGCTACGACCACTTGGACTCATAACAGCACACAAACCAACAGCCACTCTCAGACAACAACTCACCAGGACGAAGGACCCGATACCCAGCATAAGCAAAATCAACGTAGTGTACAAAATCCCATGCAAGGACTGCACAAAACACTACATAGGACAAACAGGAAGACAGCTAATGATCCGTATCCATGATCACCAACCAGCCACGAAACGACATGACCAGCTAACCTTAGTAGCCACACACGCAGATGACAAGCAACATGAGCTCGACTGGGACAACACTACTATTATAGGACAAGCCAAACAGAGAACAGCCAGGGAATTCCTAGAGGCATGACATTCATGCACAGATTCTATCAACAAACACATCGACCTGGACCCAATATACCGTCCACTGTAGCGGATAGCTGGAACTGAAAACCGGAAGCAATAGCGACAAACCACTACAAATGCCGGAGGAAACAACACATGGGAGCGCTTCACAGGAGGCTCCCAATCACTGAGGATGCCACCTAGACAGGGGACAAAACGTCTGCAACACAAATTCCGAGGTCAGCAAACAGAACCACAACAACGAGCACCTGAGCTACAAATCTTCTCACAATCTTTGATCATCTAAATCTTTTCCTTGAATAATGCCATCTTCTGTGTTTAAAGTGAGTGTATTTCCCTCTGTTTCTATCCCTGACCATGATTAAGAGCTTTGTAGTGTCTGTGATACCAGCCTTATGTAGCTTCAGAGCCAATGAATTTTCTGGATTCCCAATAATCTTCATTACCTTGTATGTATTTTCTATTGGTTTGATGCTGTACCTGACTTGCCTTATCGCTCATGGCTGCCTTGTCCTCCTATGTGTATGTTTCAGCTTCTTTGCGATGAATTTTCTAATCTTCTGAATTATCCCCAGATAAGGGGATGGTCTTTCCTGATCGGCTCTCCTTCTAATTAACTCGGGCCAGCTCCTCCCGAATGTCTTTGTAGTCACATTTCTCAATTATAATCACAATACATCAAGAAGAGAGCAAGAGGTAGAAATCGAAAGGAGTTTTGAGAGAAGCGACATGAAGAATAATTGGGGGGATTTCTTAACTGGATACAAAGAGAGAAGGAGAGAGTGGATATAGATGTGGAGATGAGAGAAATGCAAATACTAGATTATCGAAAGAGGTAGATGTATATCCCTCAATGTTTTGGCAATTTATCTCTGTTGTCGTCTTTTGTACAGTGCATGTACAACAGAGTAATATGTTCAAATGCTGGGTCTGATGCCAGATTTCTTCTCTCCAATAATAGGACAGACACTAGCTTTGGACAGAACATATTGACATCCCAGTAGAAAGGGGATTAACTGAAATAAGTTGGGATACCATAAGTAAGATTTATAACACACATCCTGATAAGAATGAGAGACAGGAGTAAGTGAATCCCAGAAAAGAAGGAACTTTGTGGGAAGAGGAACTTATCACTTCAGATGAGGATCAAATAATGGTTTAATGCTTTATAAATGTTATAAATCATGTGCATCATTTTTCGTTAACAATGTCTCCGTTGTTCATTCAGGATGTGTTGTACACATATGAATCATCTTCCTTATCTGAACACACATTGATTAAACTGAGTATATAAAATCATCTTTCCTCCATTTCAACTCTCCAGTTGTTGTGCTACCAGGATACATGAATACCAACTAGCCACTAAAAGACATGACCTACTATCACTAGTTTCTATACATACGAACAAAGAAGAACACAACTTTGACTGGGACAACACACACATCCGAGGACAGGCAAAACAAAGACACGCACGAAAGTCTGAGAGGTATGGCAATGTAACCAGAAATACATTAATAAAGACAGAAACTTAGATCCTATCTACCTTCACTTGATATAAAGAACTGAAAATGAAATCACCCAACTTAAGAAACCAAAACCGATAAACATAAAGGCGGGGCATACCGCCAGTGAATCACCGGAGAGGCTCACTGACGATGTTAACTAGTCATGGTGACGCAACATCTGAAAACAAACCTTCAAGCTCAGCTAGCTAACTCACATACATATAAATTGTTATTTCTACTTTTAATAGTGGAATTTGGGACTTCTCTGTCACTCATATTTGAACAGATTACGAGACGAAGTGAGCTTTTCTGGGTGTGCGGTTTTAATTAACAGAGGGGTTCAACATCGACATCATAATGGTATAAGGGCTTGTCGTATGGGATTTCGACAGATTTGGGGGACAAAAGCTCCAAGCAGATTCCATCACTTGTCAGTTAAATAAAACAGATGAGAAAATCCATTAAATTTTGGTTCCTTGTGGTTGGTTAAATTAAAAGAAATGGCTTTTAACATTGCTAAAGATGTTCTGGGATTTGAAGATGATTCCCAACTTTGCGAAGTAAGTTTAGAAAGACAGAGGAAGTGAATTCTTTTAGAATTAACAAATAGATTAGAATTGGGTTTCACCAGGGACAAAAGGAAAGCTGAAATTCTAATGGATTTGGTCAATCACTTTGGTGTATCTGACAAACAGACAACTGCAGGAGAGTTAGAAAAACTTAAATTGCAAATATTGCAACTTGAGTTAGAAGATAAAGAAAGAGACAGAAAGCATGAGAGAGATAAAAAGATTAAGAGAAACAGACGAAAAAGAAAGAGAGAGAATTTGAAATTCAGAAGTTGGGCGTTAGGTAAGAAAGTTAAATTAGCAGGAAAGAAAGTTAAATTAGCAGGCGGCACGGTGGCACAGTGGCACAGTGGTTAGCACTGCTGCCTCATAGCGCCAGAGACCCTGGTTCAACTCCTGCCTCAGCCGACTGACTGTGTGGAGTTTGCACGTTCTCCCCGTGTCTGCGTGGGCACCCTCCGGGTGCTCCGGTTTCCTCGTGCAGGCCAGGTGAATTGGCCATGCTAAATTGCCTGTAGTGTTAGGTAAGGGGTAAATATAGGGGTATGGATGGGGGTAAATATAGGGGTATGGATGGGTTGCGCTTCGGCGGGGCGGTGTGAACTTGTTGGGCCGAACGGCCTGTTTCCACACTGTAAGCAATCTAATCTAATATGAAGGGAGGACGTAGGGATATATACAACTATGTTAATACTTTGCCTAATTTCGGTGAGAAAAAAGTCAAAACCTTTTTTATTACATTGATAATATTGTCTTGGCAGATGGTTTGTCCAGGGAACTTGTGGGTAAAAGTGGTTCAGACTAAACCGGTGAGCACAACTAGTGAGATATGTGCAGCGCAAGCAGATGAGGGGTCAAGAGATTATGCAGATGTAGAACAGGCCAATTCGAGTATTTAGTAATTGGTACTAGAAGCATATACAGAGGTTCAGAAATATGGAGACGGAACGAGGCCAGAGTTATGTTTAGCTTGAAAGAATTAAACACAGTCATTTTGATAGATGATTGTGGGCCTTAAACATGGGGCTCGATGGGAGATTATTCTGTAGGACAAGATGTTAAGATTTCATCTGAATGAAACAGAAAGTTCAAGAAGTGAGAAGCGCGGCAGAAATGGCAGGTAAATATGCATTGGTGCATGAGATTAAATTTAGCTTCAGGGAGGATTTTCATCCTGTGAAGCATAGAAACTGGGAGAGGGGTGATCCTACGCTACAAGACATAGAGTAAATCACAGTGGCAATAGTTTGCCACAGGTGAAAAAAGAATCCCAAGGGATTGAAACGTGTTTAACGGTCTCAGGTGTTTTCATTACAATGGAGTGGAACACTTAAGGTTACAGTGCCGATGGTTTAAGAAGGGCACTGAGAATACGTGTTTTCACTGCAGTAAGCTGGGACACACAGTGCTGGGCGTTGAGGCGTTGAAGAAAGTCACTTTGGGAAACGAAGTGGTAAAAGAGGTTAAGACAGTGACATTAGTGAAATCGGTAAAAGAGACCCCAAGTGGAGCCGAGGAGCTGCAGGAGAGTGCACAACTTAGGCAGGAGCTGGGTATGGAGTCAGTGCCTGATCTCTATAAAGAATTCGCCTCTGTAGATAAAGTTTACTCAGAAAGAATAGGGGGAGAAGGACAAGAAGTTATAATTTTGTGAGAGACGGGATCTGCTCAGTCTCTAATATTTGAGAAGTGAGGCGCCGGAAAAGCACAACAGATCGGGGAGCATCCGAACAGCAGGACAATCGACATATCAGGCAGAAACCCATCGTCAGGAATATGGCGGGAGGATTAGAGGGCTGATAGATAAATAGGACAGTAGGAGCTGGGCTGCCGTAGGGTCACTGGGAAGGTGATCGAATGATGTAGTTGGGAGTGATAGTGATATGTCGGAGGGGAGAGTGGACTAGATAGGTAGGAAGGAAGATAGAAAGTTGGGACAGTTCAAGAGGGCAGTGCTAATTTGAATGGTTGGATCTTGGATGAGGTTAGGGAGGGGAGATTTGGAATTTGGCGAAGTCAACGTTGATGTTGCATAGTTTGAGGGTTCCAGCTGTCCTGCCACCTATCCACTTCACCCTCCTCTCCGACCTATCACTTATCCAGCCACACAGTTTTCAACTCTGATCTCCAGCATCTGCAGTCCTGTCAGGATTGCCAAAATGATTGGAATAAAGGCACCCCGTTAAATTGCTTGCCATCGGAGATGGCCCAAATAAATCTACTCAGTTTACTTCCTTTGAGTTAAAGTTCAAACATGAAGTGAGAGGTCCTTTGAAATTAATTAAATATTTATTGACAAGACCGAAGTCGGAGATCTCACATTTGGATTATGTATGTGAGGTGAGGGAGAGAGTAGATGCAGTAGGTGAGTTAGCTAAACGGCAACCGAAGAGGGTACAACATAGAGTGAACCAGGGAGCAGACAAAAACTTTGGACCTTTGATGATTTCGCATGGGGATGACGTATTTGTATTTCCACCAGTGCTAGGAAACCCTTCAAAGCCATGTTTAGTCGCCCCTTTCAAATTCAAAATGTTGAGTCAGTTAAACTATCTGGTCAGTTAAACTAACTATACCGGATATGCCAAAAACGTTATCGGGTATGCCATGTGAATGAATAATGCTCCAGCCACATTTAAGACTCAGGAACAGAATTGAGGTCAGATGTACAAATTGTGCAGTTTATCTGTATGATGTAGTGATCTTTAGCAAGTGATTGAAAGCTCACATGTTACAGTTGGCAGAGCATGTTGAACGATTACAAGAAGCAAACTTGGTAATAAACTTAAAGAAAACTGAATTCGCGAAGGCAGAGGTGAAGTTCTTGGGACATTACATTGGACATGAAAGGTTGACCCCATGGAACACAAAGACGAAGGGCTTTGAGGAATTTCCACGAACATCCTCGACAAAAGAGGTGCTTCGATTTTTGGAACTGAGCGGAATCTATCGGAAGTTTGTTCCAAACCTCAGCAGCGTATTGGCACCACTGCTGGATTTATTAAGGAAGGAAACATAATTGTCCTGGACAGAACAATTCCACAGAATTTAGAACATAGAACATAGAAGAATACAGCGCAGTTCAGGCCCTATGGCCCTCGATGTTGCGCCGAACCAAGCCCACCTAACCTACACTAGCCCACTATCCTCCATATGCCTATCCAATGCTCGTTTAAATGCCCATAAAGAGGGAGAGTCCACCACTGGTACTGGCAGGGCATTCCATGAACTCACGACTCGCTGAGTAAAGAATCTACCCCTCACATCTATCCTATACCTATCACCCCTTAATTTAAAGCTGACTCCATACGTGGAAAAAGGTTCTCATGGTCAACCCTATCTCAACCCCTAATCATCTTGTACACGTCTATCAAGTCACCCCAAACCTTCTTTCCTCCAATGAAAACAGCCCAAAGTGCCTCATCCTTTCCTCATACGATCTTCCTACCATACCAGGCAACATCCTGGTAAACCTCCTCTGCCCCCGTTCCAGTGCCTACACATCCTTCCTGTAGTATGGCGACCAAAACTGCACACAATATTCCAGATGCGGCCGCACCAGAGTCTTATACAACTGCAACATGACCTTAGGACTCCAGAACTCAATTCCTCCACCAATAAAAGCCAGTACACCATATATCTTCTTCACCGCGCTATTTACCTGGGTGGCAAATTTCAGAGATCAGTGTACATGGACACCAAGATCCCTCTGCTCGTCCACACTACCAAGTATCCGACCATTAGCCCAGTACCCCATCTTTTTGTTATTCATACCAAAGTGAATCACCTCACACTTACCCACATCCAGATGCATTTTGAGAGTTTTAAAGCAGGATTAATCACCACACCAGTTTTAGCTACACCAAATATTTTGAAACCCTTTGAAAATTGTGTTTGATGCTCTGGATATAGGGGTCGGAGATGTATTGATACAGAAAGATGATGATGGAATTGAATGTCTAATTGGCTACTTGTCAAAAAAACTCAATATCCACAAGAAAAAAAAAACAAAATCTCCATTATTGAAAAAGAATGATTGAGTTCCGTACTGCCCTAACAGTATTTTAATATTTATATGACAAACAAATTGTCGGAGTTGGTTGTCGCATTTTTGGAATACTTAAAGTCCAGAATATGAGACTATTTCATTGGAGTCTTATGTTACCGACTTTAAAACTACAAAATGTACATGCTGTGGGTTCTAAACATTGATAGCAGATGTGTTAATGCGAATCTAACGGAAAAAAAATGGAGATAAGATTTGTTTTTTTTCCATTGTTATATATGTGTACGGAATTAATATGAATAGTATTACTGAGATTAATGACTTTTGTATTTCATAATGACGGGATTAAGAATTAAAGGAAAAGAAATAAAGCCATCTTTTTATGCTGATGGTTCATTTTATTTCTGAAGGAGGGAGGTGTTATGAAGCCGAAAGCATGTCTGGTCACGTTAGTGACAAAACGGGTTTTGCTGAATAGAAAGTACAGCCACAGATGCCAACTAAAGGTCAGCCTGATCCACGTGTCACCATTAGCTAGGAAATGGATACCTGAGTTTTGGTTGCTGTTTTGACAACAATTCAGATACAACCAAAGAGTTTGAATAGCGCTTAGCAGGCCAGAGGCCAACGGAATTTCGATATTATTGTTTGGACACCTGGAAAATATGAAATTTATTGTAACATGGGAAGTATATAAACGCAGCATTTTGAACTCGAGAGGGAGAGCCACTGCCATCCTACAACAGAGTAACTCCTGTAGAGCAGGAGTGCTAACTGGCCATCTCAAACACTCTGTATCAAAGATACATGTTCATGTAAAACCTACTTGCAGTAAAAAAAATGACCCAGGGAGATCAGCAGCTGCAAGTGTGAACACTGTGGGGAAGATGGAGATTGTGTGGTCGTGAGATTGTAATGTTTAATATGTGGGATGGTGGAACAGCATATATTTAAAGAGTTGGAGTCAGATAGTAAGTAGTTAAGAAAAGAGGAACTTTTTATTTGTGAATAGTTGTTGTTTAGTGTTCACTATTAAAGTTAACAAACTAACTTGTTAATTTTTGTTTAAATACTGGAATGTAGGAGATCTGTGTGGTTCACATTTTAACAGATTACAATGTGAAGCGAGCTTCTCTGGGTGTTTGGTTTTAATTAACAGAGTGGTTTGACTCCACCTTGTAAATATTCACCCACGCTAAACCCATTTCCCTGCAGTTGGCCCATATCCTTCATGTCCTTTCCTATCCACATATTTATCCAAATTCTTTTGAAATGTTATTAATGCATCTGCCCAACCATGTTACGATAAATCTGCTGGCAGCTCATCCCCATACCATCCTCTGTGTAAAGAAGTGGCCTCTCAGGTTCCCTTTAATTCCTTCCCCTCTCACCTTAAACTGATCCACTCTAATCCTGAAACCTCTAAACGTTGGAAAAAGTCTGAGAACATTCACCCTATCCATACCCCTCATGATCTCATACAGCTCTATAAGGTGTCCCCTCAGTCTCCTACACGCTAAAGAAAAGGTCCCAGCTTGTTCAACCTCTCCTTATAACTCATTGGGTTCTGGCAACGTCCTTGCAAATGTCGACTGCACTCTTTCTAATTTCATAACACCCTCCCCATAACAAGATGACGATAACTAAACAAAATACTCCAAGTGCTGAATTTCCATAGCCATGTGTACACTGCAACATAAGTTCCCAACTTCTTTTCTCACATGTTTTGCCTGATGAAGGGCAATGTGCCAAAAGCCTTCTTCATTGCCCTGTCTACCTGTGACTCCACTCTCCGGGAACCGTGCACCTGAATTGCAAGGTCTCTCTGCCAATTCCACCCCTCAAGGCTCTCCCATTCACCGCGAAACTCCGACCTTGATTTGAGTTTCAAAAATGCAAGACCCCACACTTCTCTATTAAATTCCATTTGCCATTTCTTGGCCCATTTCACCGCCTGGTTAAGGTCCTGCTGCAATTTCTGATAAACGTCCTCACTGATCACGACACAACTTATTTTCGTGTTGTCTGCAAACTTACTAATCATGCCCTGTATATTTTCAATCAAACCAGAGATAACAAACAGCAATCGATCCATCCTCCGGTCTGACAAGCATTCTTCCACTAAACCCTCTGGTTCCTACCATCAAGCCAACTGTGTATCCAATTGGCCAGTTCCCCCAGCATACCACGAGTTGGAACCTTGCAGAGCAGCCTGCCATGTGAAACCTTATCGAAGGCCTTACTGAAACCCATAGAGACTACGTCTCCTGCTCTGTCCTCGTCAACCTTCTTGGTCACTTCATCGAAGAACTTTAAAAAAATTGGGAGGTATGATCTTCCACTTACAAGTCTATGCTGACCGGTCCGAATCAAACCCTGTATATGTAATTGGTGCAGTCAATGGTATGATGTGCTTCATTGTACGATGTTTCGAGTACATAAGTAAAGAATTTCCTGCTGTTGTAGAGCCTTGCTGAGAGAGCATTTGGGGCACAATCTACACAGTTGATCACCTTTGTAAGGAATAATCTCCTTACCACAGATACAGGTGTTGGTAACATGAGGAAAGAGTGGAGAATCTGAGTGTTTAATCAGTAGAGATGTGAAAGATGAAGAAATGGTGATGCTGAAACACAAGGAGTGGCAGCGATCACTAATTTCCAAAAAAGACATTGATATGGTGAGAAATTCCATATCTTACCCAGGATTAATTGGTGTGATTTATTGTCACGTGTACCTCAGTACAGGGACACACTTTATTTATGAGCAGTGGAGGTAGACCATAATAAGCATGGCCAGACAGATCATAGGGTGTAAATAGACTTGGACAGAGTAAAGCATACAGGTTACACTGCAATCGACAAGATCAACATGAACAAGATCAGCATTATTTGAACATGGAGTGTCAATTCATCAGTCTAACGTGGCTTTCCTAACAGTTTATATGCATTAATTAACCCTCCCCACGTTATTGTGCACTAGTGTGAACCCGTACTGAACGCCAACTGGCTCACAATCCTCTACAGCAGCCACAATACCTTCTATCTGAAACAGGCAGCCATTCCCACCAGCTTCCGCCCTACATAGAGAATACCAGGCTGGCTTCTCGGTGATGGAAGATGCCTTCTTGAGACTTCACAGAAGTCATTTGGCTTCCCTCCTCACCGCGAGAAAACCTCGATAAAGTCCCACGTGTGTCTCATGAGCAACGGAGCCAGGAGGAACAACGTGGAGCAGCCTGTCGGTGCAGACTCTGCTCCAATTGTTCATCATGTTAGAGCATCAATTAGGAGACAGTGAGCACTGCCGATGCTGGAGATCAGAGTAGAGAATGGTTTGCTGGTAAAGCATAGCAGGTCAGGCAGCATCCGAGGAGCAAAAGGATCAACATTTTGGGAATAAGCCGTTCATCAGGAATCAGCATAAGTTACCTCATTCTGTCCCTGTGTAAGTGCGTTGAGGGGGGAATAGCCTCCTCCTGACCCTGCATAAGTGGCTGAAGGGGCTGAATGTCTGTCAATGTTTCCTGTGGAGGTGGCTCAAGGGACTGAAGGGCTTCTTCCTCGTCTGATTGGATAGGGCCAAGGGCCTGACTGTGTTACCCCTGGTTCCCGTTTGACAGCTCGATGTGCTGGCATGTGTGATGATGCTGCAGTTTTAAGAGGTTATTTTTGTTGTGGTTTCTTTTAAGAGAGAGATTGAACGATTGTTACCAAGCTGGATAGTTAAGACCACTCGAGCAGACAGCTAGGAAGGCCTTAGTCTTAATTTAATGCAGCCTGAATGGGTGTGACCAGCTGTCAAAGATTAGTATCTCTGGGTTTTGGTTTCTCAGGAACATCAGAAACTATTGGGGTCTCCACAGAGTTGGAAGCTTCAGTGAATGCCTCCTTGCTGCTACTCTCTCTGAATTTTCTATTGATGTTGTTTTTAATTCCTGGATTGGACAAGTGTTTGTGATAATCTGTGTCTGAATATTCTTTTCTCCCAGGGGCTGTGTTTATGCGATTTTCCTATATTGGAACAGTTCATCAGTAATATTTCCTAGATCTATTGTTCTGTTAACTTGTCCAGTAGAATTACGTTATTCTAAATTCCTCTTCCTTTGGTTTAAATTTATCTTTCGTGTTTAACTAGATGGTGTTTTGCTTCACAGCGAATAGTTTGACCAGTCACATTGCATTTGGAACAGACACTTTACATTTCCATGAAAATAAGAAAACATTAGAGTCTAGGCTACCACCTTCAAATATTTTCAAGTGGTTCTGGTGTGGTCCATCACACTAGACTCCCTCTCTTCCTGAGTAATAGGCTGGAGGCACTGAATCGGCTGCCCCTGTTCATCTCCAATAGTGTCAATGGGCTGAATGACTTCCTCATATTCCTGTGAAATCAGCGTGTGGTGCTGAATGAACTCTTATTTTACTTTGGCAACGTGCAGTGTTTGTGTCATGAATGTTACCGGCCCTTTAACAGCAGAAGCCTCCACGGAGTCCGTGTCTTGCTGGACATGGACACAGGCCAGTTCAGTAGATGAGTGGAGTGAGGGGATTAAATTATTCTGAACATTGTGGAATCTTCAGTGACCATCCCCACTTCTGATCTTATGGTGGGGAGGATGGGGGCGGGGAGACATTGATGAAGCAGCTAAAGATGTTTGTGAAGGGAAAGCTACATCTGTAAAGAGAGATGAGGGGCCTCTTTCATACCCAGCCTGGGTTTTCCAATTACATTTTCCAAATCACCTCAAAGCGTGTGGGTCAGTCTTGAAGGGCCGAATGGTCTCCTCTGTTCCTCTGCATCAGGTTATAGGAGTAAGTAGACTCCAACTGATCCTGTCTGGCTACACTTCCTTTGCGCCATGTTTGACTTGGAACACTGGAGAATTTACTCTGATTCCCAGTAAGTCCAGTTTTGTTAAGCTCTTTGATGTTAACAAAAGGCAGCCACTGTCTTGATATCAGGGCCAGTCATTTTTAGCTAAACCCTTAAGCCAACCTCTTTTGTTCGCATCAATAGACGATGATATAGGACCAGCAAGTGTTTTCTGCAAACAGGTGGGATTGAATGTCACGATTTCTCTTCGCAAGTGTGTGGTGGAAGCTAGATGACTGAAAGTATTTGAAGAGGAGGTAGATGGATATGGACCTGGCAGAGAGTTGAGAGTTATGAATAATTGGGTATGAACGAGGATTAGAGACATACAGCAGATCAGCCATGAACTTAGTGAAGGGCAAGGCAGGCTTGGGGAGTGAACGACCTATCCCTGTATCTGATGATCTCACATTCTGTTATTGGAAAGTTAGTGAGTGTAATTTTTATGAATGTCTGTTATTAAATGTTGCAGGCAGGAAGATCAGAGGATTTTATGAGCCATCTCTGGGTGAGGTATGGGAGCTGTACTCACAGTTAATCTGGGTCTATAACATGACCAACAAATGGAGCACAAGTTGCAGAGAGGGGAAGCTCTGTAAAGAGAGATGAGGGGCCTCTTTCATACCCAGCCTGGGTTTTCCAATTACATTTTCCAAATCACCTCAAAGCGTGTGGGTCAGTCTTGAAGGGCCGAATGGTCTCCTCTGTTCCTCTGCATCAGGTTATAGGAGTAAGTAGACTCCAACTGATCCTGTCTGGCTACACTTCCTTTGCGCCATGTTTGACTTGGAACACTGGAGAATTTACTCTGATTCCCAGTAAGTCCAGTTTTGTTAAGCTCTTTGATGTTAACAAAAGGCAGCCACTGTCTTGATATCAGGGCCAGTCATTTTTAGCTAAACCCTTAAGCCAACCTCTTTTGTTCGCATCAATAGACGATGATATAGGACCAGCAAGTGTTTTCTGCAAACAGGTGGGATTGAATGTCACGATTTCTCTTCGCAAGTGTGTGGTGGAAGCTAGATGACTGAAAGTATTTGAAGAGGAGGTAGATGGATATGGACCTGGCAGAGAGTTGAGAGTTATGAATAATTGGGTATGAACGAGGATTAGAGACATACAGCAGATCAGCCATGAACTTAGTGAAGGGCAAGGCAGGCTTGGGGAGTGAACGACCTATCCCTGTATCTGATGATCTCACATTCTGTTATTGGAAAGTTAGTGAGTGTAATTTTTATGAATGTCTGTTATTAAATGTTGCAGGCAGGAAGATCAGAGGATTTTATGAGCCATCTCTGGGTGAGGTATGGGAGCTGTACTCACAGTTAATCTGGGTCTATAACATGACCAACAAATGGAGCACAAGTTGCAGAGAGGGGAAGCTCTGTAAAGAGAGATGAGGGGCCTCTTTCATACCCAGCCTGGGTTTTCCAATTACATTTTCCAAATCACCTCAAAGCGTGTGGGTCAGTCTTGAAGGGCCGAATGGTCTCCTCTGTTCCTCTGCATCAGGTTATAGGAGTAAGTAGACTCCAACTGATCCTGTCTGGCAGCTTTGAGGGGCTGAATGGAATTCAGAAACATAGGACTGAGGAACAGAAGTAGGTCATTAGATACTTTGAGCCTTCTGCACCAGACACTAAGATTGTGGCTGATCAGGTTGTGGCCTCAGCCCCACTTTCCTGCCTGTATCCCATTATCCGTGACTCATTTCCCTGTCAAATATTTAACTAATTCAGCTTTCAATCAATGTGAACATAGAGTCACGATAAATTTCCAGTGAAGAGTATTCTGACTTGAAAGGTCCTTACAGATTTTTTTTTTGTCATACCTCTTCTAGAATCAGAGAGTCATGCAGAACGGAAACAGACCCATTAGTCCAATCTGTTCACTAAGATCAGATATCAAATCTGATCTCGTCCCATTTGCCAGCATTTGGCTAATATCCCTCCTCTTTCAGATACTTTTTAAATGTGCGATTGTAACCTTCTTCACCACTTCCTCTGACAGCACTTTCACTGCACACACCACTCTCTGTGTGTAACATTTATCTTCAGGTCCCTTCTAAATAATTTGCCCTCCCGCCTTCAACCTATGCCCTCTTGTTCAGGACTCCCAATCCTGGGAAGCAGAACGTGGCTATTCAGAATATCCATGCCCCTGTTGATTTTATAAACCTCTATAATGTCTCACCTCAACCTCTGACACTCCAGGGAGAAACACCTCAACCTAATAAACATCTTTCCTGAAGCTCAAACCTCCAGTCCGGCGACCGAGTTGTATGCAGTATTCTGAAAGTCGCCTCACCAACATCCTGTACTGATGCAACATGCCCCCCCAATTCCGATACTCAATGCTCTGTCTAATTAAGGCAAATGTGCCAAATATATTCTGCACCATTCTGTCTACCTGCGACTTCTCTTTCAAGGAATAATGTACCTGCAGCCCTTGGTCCTTTTGTTCCACAACACGCTCTAGGACCGTCCCATTAATATCTGCCCTGATTTGCCTTCCCAAAATGCAAATCCTCGTATTTATCTAAATTAAACTTCATCTGTCACTCCTTGCCCCTTTGTCCCATCTAATCGTGGTCTTGTTGTACTCTGAGATAATCTTCTACACCACATTTCTGATGAAATCTGTAAACTTTCTAACTATGGCCCCAATACTCACATCCAAGTCCTTTACATTAATGGTGAAATGCAGTGAACTCAGTACTGATTCTTACAACACACTGCTGCTCACAAGTCTCCAGTCTGAAAGATATCCCTCTTCCTTCAAGCCAATTGTGACTAGCTTCCACTGTATCCCATGTGACTGAAACGTCCTAATCAGTCTACCCAATCAGAATGCTTTGACCACCTTGCTGAGGTCCATATAGACAATGTCTACCAAACTGCCTTCATCAATCTTCTTGGTCACCTCTTCATAAAACTCAACCAAGTTAATGAGACATGATTTCCCATGCAGAAATTCACGTTGTCTATCCTGATCAGCCCTTGCCTTCCCAAATGCATTTAAATGCTATTCCTCAGAATCACCTCCAACAACTTACCCACCACTGACATCAGGCTCACCAGTCTATAGTTCCCCGGCTTTTGGGTCATTGTTTCATTTTCTAGTCCCACTCCTCCACTGCTCACAACAAATGTTAAATGTAACCAAGTCGGTGAAATGGCCAATTTTATGGGTCTCAGACTATGTCACGGTCGGTTTTAGGAATAAGGATGGCTCGTTTCTTTAATCTGCTAAAATAGCACGTTTATGATCGAGAGCAATGTTATTCAAACTATGATGGAAAGATGAATGGTAACCGATTTGGATATTGAAAATAAAGAATCGATATTTCCCTTGCTATAAACATTGACACACACACACACATACACACACACACACACACACACGCACAGAGGAAGATGTGTTGGGTAGGCTACAGGTCATTAAGGGGGACAAATCCCCAAGACCGAGTGGGATCTATCCCAGGTTGCTGAGGGAGGCGGGAGAGGAAATAACTGGGGCCATGACAGATACCTTTGCGGCATTCTGAAGTACAGGTGAAATGCCAGAGGACTGGAGGGTAGCTTATGCTGTCCCCCATAAAAGAATGATAGTAGGGATATACTGGGAAACCAAAGACCAGTGAGCCTGACGTCAGTGGTGGAAAAGTTGCAGGAGAAGGTACTGAGAGATAGGATCTATTTATATTTAGAAAAGAATGAGCCTATCAGTGACAGGCAACATGGTTTTGTGCAGGCGAGATAGTGCCTTACCAACTGAGGAGAGTTGTTCGAGGAAGTGACCAAGTTGATAGTTGAAGGAAGGGCTGTTGATGTCATTTACAAGGACTTTAGAAAGATGTTTTATAAGGTTCCCCATGGTAGACTACTGGAGAAATTGAAGTCATATGGTGTGCAGAGTATTCGAGCGAGGTGGATAAAGAACTGGTTGCGAAACAGGAGACAGAGAGTAATACTTGATGGGAGTTTCTCGAACTGGAGAAAAGTGACCAGTGGTGTTCCACAAGGGTCAGTATTGGAGCTACTGCTGTTTTTAATATATATAAATGATCTGGAAGAGGGCACTGTTGGTATGATTAGCAAGTTTTCAAATGACACGAAGATTGGAGGTGTAGCAGAAAGCACAATGGACTGACAGAGAATACCGCAGAATTTCGATCGACTGGAGCGTTGGGCGGAAACGTGGCAGATGGTTTTTAATCCAGACAAATGTGAGGTGATGCATGTAGGCAAAACTAATTCTAGAGCGAATTTTACAACGAATGGAAGAGCCTTGGGAAAAGTTGATGTGCAGAGAGGTCTTTTTTTAGATTACTTACAGTGTGGAAACAGTCCCTTCGGCCCAACAAGTCCACACCGCCCCGCCGAAGCGCAACCCACCCATGCCCCGACATTTACCCCTTACCTAACACTACGGGCAATTTAGCACGGCCAATTCACCTGACCTGCACATCTTTGGAATGTGGGAGAAAACCGGAGCACCCGCAAGAAACCCACCCAGACACGGGGAGAATGTACAAACTCCACACAGAGAGTCGCCTGAGGCAGGTATTAAACCCGGGTCTCTCGCACTGTGAGGCAACAGTGCTAACCACTGTGCCACCGTGCCGCCCACGAGGAGTATAAGTCCATTTTACCCTGAGGGTTGCTGCACAGGTGGGTAGAGTGGTCCAGAGGGCATATAGTACACTGGCCTTCATTGGACAGCGTATTGAGTATAAGAAGTGACAAGTCATGTTAACATTGTCCAAGAGATTGCTTTGGCCGCATTTAGAATACTGTGTACAGTTCTTGTCGCCACATTACCAAAGTGATGTCGACGCTTTGGCAAGGGTGCAAAGAAGGTTTACAAGAATGTGGCCTGATATGGAAGGTGCTAGCTATGAAGAAAGGTTGAGTAGGTTAGAAAAAAGGAGATTGAGGGGGAATGAAGGTTATGACATGGTGGAGAGAAACAAGCTGTTTTTTTTTCCCAGGGTGAAGGATTCAATAACGAGAGGTCATCGTTTCAAGGTGAAAGGTGGAAAGTTTAAGGGGGATACACACGGCAAGTACTTCACAGAGAGGTTGGTGGGCGTTTGGAACGCGTTGCCAGCAGAGGTGGAAGAGGCAGGCACGGTAGATTAATGTAAGATACAACTGGATAAATGCATGAGTAGGTGGGGAGTAGAGGGTTATAGATGCTTAGGAATTGACCGACAGTTTTCAACAGTAGATTTGGATCGGCTCAGGCTTGGAGGACTGAAGGGCTCGTTCCTGGGCTGTAAATTTACACGCAAACACGCAAGCACACACACACAGACACACACAAACACGCACGCACACACACACGCACACACACACACACACACACACACACACACACAAACACGCACACACACACAAACATGCACACACACAGACACACACACACACTCGATAAACAAAACCTCTGCAATTTCACGTTGAAAGAACTTTGCCCAGATATTAGTGTAATTCATGACAAAAGTAAAAATTGAGAGATTGCACAAAATGTTATTCTGCTTCTGAAGATATTTTACTCACACAAGATGCTCACAATGGGATTTAATCCTGGAATAGTTGGATTTGGCTGAATTCCCTTTGCATTAGGTAGTGAGGAGATTCCAATGAATTCGGATCAGGGATCACCCAAAGGGTAACTCAATAGCTAGCACTGCTGCTTCAAAGCACCAGGGACTTGGGCACGATTCCAGCCTTGGGCGACAATTTGTGTGGAGTTTGCACATTCTCCCCTGTCTGCATGAGATTCTAATGGGTGCTCCAGTTTCCTCCCACAGTCCAAATCTGTGCAGGTAAGATGGATTGGTCATGCTAAATTGCCCACAGTGTTCAGGGATTTTTAGGTTCGTTACATTAGTCATGGGAACGGGTCTGGGAAGTTTACTCTTTGGAAGTTTGGTATGTACATGTTGAGCCGAAGGGTCTGATTCCACACTGCATGACTTCTATAAAAACAAGAATAGAAACGATGACTATATATTTTTTTAAGGTCGCACACATTGCTGTGCTGAGGAGCAACAAGGAGAGAGAGTGCAATAGACCGTTCCTTCTCGGGCAGATTACATTTTCTCCCTCTCCCAACTGGATCACATAGCAATGTCATCCTCTGGACCATGTGAGGTCTCCTTGCACATTGTCCAAACTATATCTCCATCACATTCCCTGTCTCATGTAGGTGCATCTTTGCTGCTACACAGAGCTATACCCTTAGCAGAAAATGGCCTCGGTCGATTTGAAGATATGCTTATATGTCCCTGCATCATAAAAAAAATAAGATGTTTAATGTATTCAGAACACCTGTGTTAAAATGAATGCATTGTTTTAAACAAATACAGAAATTGCTGGAAAATCTCGGCAGGTATATCAGTACCCAGATGCCTCTTACATGCTGTAGTTGTTCCAGCCTCCACCACTTCCTCTGGCAGCTCATTCCATATGCACACCACTCTCTGTGTGAAAAGTTACCCCAAGATCCTACTGAAACCTTTCACTTCTCACTTTCAACCAATGCCCTCTAGTTTTGGACGCCCCTAACCTGGGGGAAAACCCTGACTACTCACCCTATCCATGACCATTCTGAATTTATAAACCTCTACTGCTGCGAAATGTGACTCCAATCAACACGAATGGCTGTACTTTCAGTCATCCCGGGCCTAAATTCTGAAATTCAATACTGACACCTCTTCCTTCTCCATCAAGTCACAATTCTAAATCTATTTTAACCAGTTTGTTGAGAGGTATCATGAGACACTTCTGTGGGAATTACAACGAGACCTTTGTGCCCAGAGGTGTGTTTGTTCATCAACCTGTTCTGACATGTTTTGACATACCTCTGCAACAGGCAGCACTTGCATCCAGACCTTCTAGTCCAGAGCTTGGATCACTACTATACAATTTGAGGAATAGGAATCAAATCCAGAGTTCTGGCTCAGAGCCAGCTACACTAACCACTACACTACCATACTCAGATTTTGGGTCATATTTTAAGTGCCAGCTTTCAGCTCGGTGTGGATTTATTTTGAGAAGGTTACCATTACAGAACTACACAAAACACATTGTATTGTCATACAAGTGCAACATATTTGTCTCAACTGTAGAATGTTGAGTGCACGTGCTGTGCCTTCGAAATTGACTGTGAACATAGTGAGTTTTGAGAAGGTTTGCAGCTCAGGTTGATGATTTGGATGTAGGTTTGTTCGCTGAGCTGAAAGGTTCATTTCCAGACGTTTCATTACTTTACTAGCAAACATCTTCAGTAGACTTTATGCAAAGCAATGCTGAAACTTTCTGCTTTCTACTTATATGTTTGGGATTCTTTGAGTTGGTGATGTCATTTTCTTTGATGATGATATTTCCTGTGGTGAAGTCACTTAATGTTCCTTTTCTCAGTGTGTGGTAGATGGGGTCTAACTCGATATGCTTGTTAATAGAGTGCTGGATGGAATGCCATGCTTCTAGGAATTTTCGTGCATGTTTTTGTTTGGCTTGTCCTTGGATGGATGCATTGTCCCAGTCGAAGTGGTGTCCTCCTTAATGTTTATGTGAGGATACTAGTGAAAGACGGTCCTGTCTTTTGTGGCTAGTTGGTGTTCATGTATCCTAGTTTCCTGCCTGTTTGTCCAATGTATTGATTGTTACAGTACTTGCGCGGTATTTTTAAAATGATATTAGTTTTGGTCATTGTCTGTATAGGGTCTTTCAAGTTCATTAGTTGCTGTTTAATTGTGTTGGTGGGTTTGTGGGCTACAATGATGCCATGGGGTCTGAGTAGTCTGACAGTCATTTCCGAGATGTCCTTGATGTAGTGGATGTTGGCTATGGTTTCTGGACGTGTTTTGTCTGCTTGTTTTGGTTTGCTGCTGAGAAATCCGCGGACTGAGTTCATTGGGTACCCATTCTTTTGGAATACACAGTATAGGTGTTTTTCCTCTGCTGTGTGTAGTAACTCTGTGCTTCAGTGTGTGTTGACTCGTTGAAATAATGTTCTGATGCAAATTCGTTTGTGGGTGTTCGGATGATTGCTTCTGTAGTTCAATATTTGGTCCACATGTGTTGTTTTTCTGTGGACGCTGGTTTGAAATTCCCCATTGGCTGTTAACTCTACTGAGACATTTAGGAATGGCAGCTGGTTATTGTTTTCATCCTCTTTAGTGAACTTTATGCCAGTAAGGGTATTCTTGATGGTCTTGACAGTTTCTTCTAACTTGTTTCGTTTCGTGATGATAAGTGATGATCCACCTAGCGGACCCAGAGTTTGGGTTTGATTATTGGCAGAACTGTTTGCTCAACTCTCTGCATAAATGCCTCTACTAAGAACCCTGATATCGGAGATCCCACGGGTGTTCCATTGGTTTGTCTGTAAAGTTTGTTGTTGAAGGTCAAGTGTATGGTAAGGCATAGGTCAACTGGCTCAATGATATTCTCCTTGTTGATGAAGTTAGTGGTGTTTGGTGTCTGTGTCTTTGGGTCTTCTAATAGTGTAGGAGAAAGTGAGGACTGCAGGTGCTGGAGATCAGAGCTGAAAATGTATAACTGGAAAAGCGCAGCAGGTCAGGCAGCATCCAAGGAGCAGGAGAATCGACATATCGGGCATGATTCCTGAAGAAGGGCTCATGCCCGAAACGTCGATTCTCCTGTACCTTGGATGCTGCCTGACCTGCTGCGGTTTTCCAGCAACACATTTTCAGCTTTTCTAATAGTGTAGTCAGTGTTTCCTTGGCCAGGTTAATGTCCATTGAGGTAAACAGGGCTGTTACATTAAAGGAGACCATAATTTCATCCTCTTCTATCTTAGTGTCTTTAATGGTCCTCAGGAATTCTTGGGTGGAGTAGATGGAGAGGCGTGAACCTTCTACTAAGTGTCTTAGTCTTCGGTGTAACTCCTTGGCCAATCTGTAAGTTGGTGTTTCCAGGTAGTGAGACTATAGGTCTGAGCGGGGGGTGGGACTCCTCGTCTGTGAATTTTGGATCATCTGTTGAAGCGTGGGGTGTTTGATCCATCTTCCACTGAAGGTGTTACCTAGTAAGGCAATGAAACGTCTGGAAATGAACCCTTTAGCTCAGCGAGCAAACCTTCATATATAACTATTAACATCTTTAATTGCTGTTATCTGTAGTCTACAATATTAGGGAAAGAAATCCTGCAGACTCACTCTGCCCAATGAAGGGTGTAAAATATATATTTATTACTCAACACCAGAGACGAATGAAGAGCTTAATTTCTGACCCCCAAAAAGCGATCACTATTCCCCACCTCTAACATGCGACTGCTCTCTTCCTAAAACCATGAAATGATACCAGGCCGGTGATTACTGTCCAGCCTCTCCTCCCCACTGACTCTGTCTGCAATCTGTGTCTCCTCCCCCTAACCACACAAGGCAAACCAAGCTCAGGGTCTTTGAGAAAATCAAGGCCAGAGTGTGTTGGCCTGCTGGAGAGGGGAAGGATACTTTAAATTGAAGGGGGAGGATGAGGTGGCAGTAATATCATACACTGGGCTAAGGGGTGGCAGATGGAGTTTAGTTTGGATTAATGTGAGATAATGGATTTGGTAAATCAAACAAGAGTAGGACCTGTACAATTAAAAGTAGGGCCTTTGGCAGTGTTGTATAACAGAGACCTCGGCCATCAGGTATAATTCTTTAAAATTTGCATCTCATGTAGATCGTGTGCTCAAGAAGGTATTTCGCACACATGCCTTCATTGGTCAGAACTTTGAGTATCGGAATTGGGACGCCATGTTGTGTTTGTACGGGCATTGGTGAGACCACTTCTGGAATACTGTGTCCAATCTGGTCATCCTGCCCGTTCATTCCAAAGGCACACCACCCTCGGGGTGAAAAATCTGTCCCTTCGGTCACTTTTAAATGTTCCCCTCTCACCTTAAACCTATGTCCTCTAGTTTTGGACTTCCACTACCCTTAGAAAATACCTTGACTATTCACTTTGATATTACTGACCTCGATATTATTAATCTGAATAGAGTTCAGAAGAGATTAAACTGGATAATGCAGGGAATGGAGGGATTGAGAGATAAGGAGAGGCTGGGTAGTCTGGGACGATTTTCACTGGAGAGTATGAGATTTAGTGGTAACTTTACTGAGGTTCATAAAATCATGAGGGGTACAGAAAAGCTGAAGGAGTGACGTCTTTTCCATCGAGATCGGGATTCAAAATTGAGAGATATTTTAAGGTGCGAGGAAAAAGATTCACAAAAGTCATGTGAGGTAATTATTTTAGACATAATCTGGCTTGTGTGTGGAATGAACTTCCAGAGGAAGTAGTGAAAGCAGGGACAGTTACAATGTTTAAAGTACATTTAGATCAGTACATGGATAAGACATCAGTTTGGTGCTGTGGAGCAGCTGCCCTCTCCATCCCCCAGAGCGGATCCCTGTTGGTTTTCACCCTCTGCCAATGCCTGTGCAGTGGCGTGTGGAGGCCAGCAGAGGGTGGCATTCCATCACTAAACACCACAGAGACTGCTCGACCTGCCCCACTCAGATACACACACAGGAAATGTGAGGACACAGCATTGAGATCATCTGGTAATTTAAACCAAACATAACGAAATGCTCAATTCATCTCACAAATAGTTAAAACATGAGTGACAGAGAACTCCCAAATTCCACTGCTTAAATAACAATATCAATTTGTTTTTTCACTCTGAAAGTGAACATTTTACATCAACTATTCACAACTCTGAGACCCCTTTTTACTGCTTATTACCTGACTCCAACTCGACAGCAATATACTGTTTCAATAAGATGTTCATTAAAGTTACATAAACTAACAGCAGCTGTTTTTTCATCTGAACTTACACCAATTTCCCTTTTCCCATCTTTCCTGGGAAGACTGACTCATGTTACAGAATGCTATCGAAGTGTCTACATTTCAGCATTCTGAAGCCTGGGAACACATCCTTCCATGACACTGTCTCTCAGTCTCCCCCTCTCTATTTCCGATACCCCTCCCATGAAGTGATATTTAAACTGATTCCCAATCCATCCCTCAATGACAGTGATGTCCACACCCACAGCACCCCCTTGTCATGACACAATGGAGATATGGAGCTGGAAATGGATGGGAGCTGCACTTCCTGTCTCTTCCAGTATGGGCTGCACGTTTCCCTACACTGGGCAGGGATCTAACGCAGTGTTACTGAACAATGCAGTAGAATGGTGTACAGAGTCCTACATGCTGGGAGGGTAACTGCTCCTGGTTTACAGAATAATTCACGGCTGATAACTGCACAGTTCCCTGTGCTGGTCAGACTAACCGGTTGAAGTTTATAGATAAAGCAATGATGTGGTTTGTGTAGCTCCTTATGCTGGTGGATATTTGTTTCAGGTTTACACATTAGGGCCCTGTTCTGGTCTGCATAGCACCCCGTGCTGGACAGATACCTAGTCCTGGTTTATACATCAATTCACTGCTGTGGTCTGCACTGCTTCCCAGGCTGAATACTTGCTGTAGGAACACCGCAATCCAGGCAGCATCAGGAGGTGTAGAATTGGATGTTTCAGGTGTAGACTTCCTTCAGGGCTCTTGCAGAAGTTTGACGCCAGAAACATCGATTTCTCCACCTCCTGATGCTGCCTGGCCTGCTGTATTCTCCTAGCCTCCTGCCTGTCTACTTTGGACTCCAGCATCTGCAGCTTTTCTGTCTCTATCCCGGCTTCCCGTACTGGAAAGACGTTTAGTCTGGGTTTGAAGATAAGTATTTTGACATGATCGGTGCAGTGTTTCACTCTGGACAGATTGCTGGATTGTACTGACCAGTGCAATGGATGAATCTGGACAGATTGCTGGATTGTACTGAGCAGTACACTGGCCTAGTCTGCAGAGAGTTCCACGGTGAACAGATATCTCCACTGGGTTTATGATATCTGGGCTGGTTCTGTGAGGTGAATTGAGAAAGTGGTGTATCTAACCATTTCAGCTGATCTGGCAATGCCTTCAGTTCCCATTCCTGTGATTGTACCTTCTGTCTCTAACCCCATTAATGTTACAGTGTGTCCAGGCACAGTACATCATGTTGGTGGTGTGGATAGGGTAGAAAGGTGATGGACAGGTCAAGGAGTTCCCCGGAACGTTCCGACCCTACCATTCTATAACTGACATTCCCCGGAACGTTCTGTCCCTGACATTGTTTGTGAACGACCGGACGCCAGTTAATTGAACGAACGATAAGATCCCGAGGGAAGAGATCCCGTTCCAGTGATAAGGAGACACTGTTCCGAAGGCCCCTCAGGCAGTTAGAGGGGTGAATACGTTTTCCCTGTGTTTACATTTCTTCACGACACAGGATCAACCCCAATTTCGACCAAAATACAAAATTCCCAAACTCCGGTTGTCTTCAGGAATCCGGGAGAGAATCCTTCAGGACAGCAACGTTTCCACCCTCTGTATTAAGAACTCGGAAGAAGTGACCTGTGTGTGTTCTCGAGTGATCGAGTGTGTGGGAATGTTCTAGAAACCATCTGTCTTTGTGCATTTCTTGTGGTTTATGTGACATTTTTGTCAGTAATTCCGACCTTCCCATTTGTTATTCCAGCTCCAATTACTTTGATAAATACCTGAATACAGGGACACATTTGAAAATCTCACTGGGTCCCCAATCAAACGGGCCCCTTTACCTCCAGGTTAATGGATAATGATTTTGTTTTCCTTCATCACAGTTAACGTAGTGACCATCTACGTCCTGCTCTATAAAGATTGTGGATTGTCTCCATGTGTCAGACGTTACCTGGGGGCCATGGCAGCGGCGGATCTCCTGGTCATTATCCTCGACCTGATACTGAGACACATTCCCATCGTTTATCGGGAACAGTTTTATTTCCTGAAGGACTCGGTCCCTGTGTGTAATATCCACGCCGTCTTAGTTTATGCAGCCACTGACTGCTCTGTCTGGTTCACAGTCACTTTCACCTTTGATCGGTTTGTGGCCATTTGTTGCCAGAAGCTGAAAAGCAATTATTGCAGTGAGAAAACGGCGGCTGTGGTTCTGGGAGCAGTGACTGTGCTGTGCTGTTTAAAGAACATTTCCTGGTATTTTATGCTCATGGCTCGGTATTTGCTGGTGAACTCCCCCTGGTTTTGTGATGTAACAGCCGTTGTTCTGTACTCCAGTGTCTGGGTCACAATCGAGTTCCTCCACCACATTCTAACGCCATGTGTCCCATTTCTACTGATTCTGCTGCTCAATGTTCTCACTGTCAGACACATTTTAGTGACCAGCAGAGCACGCAGGAGACTCTGCGCTCACACCAATGGGGACGCTCAGTCTGACACAGAAATGAGAAACCGAAAAAAATCCATCATTTTACTGTTTGTGATTTCGGCCAATTTCATCCTGTTATGGTCAACGTTCATGCTGTTTTCTGTATGGAGACGGATGTGGTTTATTGGGTATCGGTCTGTGTTTCTCCATTGGTTTGTGCAGGAATTGGGCTTCATGCTGCAGCTCCTCAGTTGCTGCACAAACACCGCGATTTATGCCGTGACCCAGACTAAGTTCAGGCAGCAGCTGAAGAATGTGCTGAAATATCCCTTCACCCAAATCCATCCCTAAATCAAATTCCCTCATTAATTAATCCATCCGGGATTTTCTCATTTCAGTTCAGTGTTTCAGCGCTGGAGCAGCCTGTCGCTATGATAACAGACTGAGGGTAGCGCTGGTTTGTCCATCCTTATCCCCCAGGGAGGGTTACATGGAAACATTTCAATATTTCTCACAATTCACGGGTCGGTGAGATAAGGCACCATCCCACTAACTGTATCCATCACTTCCATTTGTAAACAATAAAAATGTTGATTAAATCGTGCCGAGCAGCAGAGTGACCGATGTTGTGTGTCTTTGCGTTGGAGAAGCTGAGTTGGAGATAGACAGACTCAGCCCCAAGTCCTGGTCCGCAGGGAACAGGAGGACACTGTGCCCTGAGCTCAGGAGCTGGAGTTTAACTTCCTCTGTCCCCGCCTGCAGCCAGACCTCCCCATTTCGTATCGCCCACTCTTTCTCATAATTTCTCTCCCTCTCTCTCTGCACAAACTCTCTCTTTCTCATCACCTCGGAGGTAAAGGGAAGAATCAGGAAGGCAGAGTGTATTAGACAGAGAGGGAGTGATGGAGGGTGTAGAGAGATTCATCCAAATAGAAACTGAGGGTTGTGGGGTCGGAGAGAGAGAGACACAGAGGGAGGGGGAATCGAGAGTGAGAGAAGGTGGAGAGAGAGAGATGAGCAAGAGAGAGATAGGGTGAGGGAGAGACAGAGATAGGAGGAGATGAGGGACGAGAGAGAGACAGAGGGAGGGAGCGAGATGGAGGGGGCGGGCGAGACAGAGCGGAAGCGAGTGCGCGCGCGAGAGACAGTGCGCGCAAGAGAGAGCACGCGCAAGAGAGAGAGAGAGCACACGTGAGAGAGAGAGAGAGCGCAAGAGAGAGCACGCACGCGCATGAGAGCGTGTGTGCACGCGCGCGAGAGAGAAAGACCAAGACAGAGAGGGGCCAGGAGAGAGAGAAAGGTGGTGAAAGAGATAGGGGAGGAGAGACAGAGAGAACAGAGAGAGAAAGATTGAGGGGGTAAGAGAGAGACAATGGGTGAGAGATGGGGGCAAGAGAGAGACGGTCAAAGAGTGGAATGAGACTGAGTGGGTCGAAAGAGGGAAAGAGAGAGGGAATCGAGAGAGAGAAAGGGTGGAGAGAGTGAGAAAGGGTCGAGAAAGAAAGGGGGTGAGAAAGAGAAATGAAGTGCGAGAGAGAGCGAAAGAGAGAGAGAGAGGTGCTGAGAGAAAGAGTGGGTAAGACGGGGAAGTTTTTCAAGAGAGAGTGGGTGAGAGACAGAGAGATGGATGTGAGAGAAAGGATGCAAGGGAGAGAGGCGGGGAGAGACAGAGCGTGAGGGCAAGAGAGAGCGTCAGAGCAAGAGAGAGAAGTAGGGGCAAGGATGGGGAGAGAAAGATTGTGCGAGAGATGGCGAAGGATGAGAGGTAGAGAGCGGAGGCGAGAGTGAGACAGAAGAGGCAAGAGAAAGAAAGAGAGAGCGAGATCAAGAGAGAGAGGGATCGAATGAGAGAGCAGGTGAGAGATAGAAAGAGGGAGCGAGAGAAGGTTGTTGAGAGAGAAAGAGAGGGGCGAGCAAGTTGAGAGAAGAGAGAGAGTGCGGGTGAGAGAGAGATAGAGAGATGGAGACGTGACGGGAGAGAGTAAGAAGCAATGGAGGTGAGCGAGAGAGTGGAGAAGGAAAACAGAGGGAGGGACGAGTGAGAGCGTGAGAAAGAAAGGGGGAGCAGAGATAGAGGGGGCGACAGAGACAGAGGGGGTGAGAGAGAATAGGGAGAAAGAGACAGAGCGAGAGAGGGAGGGCCGGGAGAGAGGTGGGACAAGACAGGGCGACGGGAGAAAGAGAGAGAGGGCGAGAGTGAGACGGGGGTGAGATCGAGAGGGGGGGCGAGAGCGCTGGGGGTGAGAGAGGGGGGAGAGAGAAAGAGAGGGGGCAATAGAGAGAGGGGCGAGAAGACGAGGGGTGAGAGAGAGCGAGAGAGTGGGGAGGCGAGAGATGGATAGGGGCGAGAGTGAGAGAGGGGATGAGAGAGAAAGGGGGTTGAGAAAGAGGGGTGTGAGAAAAATTGGGGAGGGCGATGAGTGAGAGAGAGGGGAACGAGACAGAGAAGGGGCGAGAGGGAGGGGCGAGAGAGCGCAGGGGCGAGAGAGAGAGGGTGCGAGAGAGAGGGACGTGTGGGGGATCAGAGATGGGGGAGTGAGAGAGAGAGCAGGGACGAGACAGAGAGGGGGCGAGAGAGAGAGTGGGAGAGAGAGGGGGCGAGAGAGAGAGCAGTACAGAGAGAAGGAACGAGAAAGGGGGGTGAGAGACGGGGTGGAGAGAGAAAGAGGGGAAGAGAGAGAAGGGGGTGAGAGACAGAGGGAGGTGAGAGGGAGGTGAGCAAGACAGGGAGAGTGAGAGAGTGGGCGAGAGAGAGGGGGTGAGAGAGAGAGGGGACTAGACAGAGAAGGGGAGAGAGAGAAGGGGCGAGAGAGAGAGAGGAGGCGAGAGGGAGGGGGCACAGAGGGAAGGGGTTAGAAAGATGTTGGGGATGGGAGGAGTTCTCCGGTGGGTCGGTGTTGGAAGGAGAGGTGGTGGACGAAGGAGAGGGTGGGATTCAACTGGGTTGGGGGAATTGGGCGGTTTAGAACCGGGTTGGAGGTCGGGGGAGGTGTTGGACTGGGTTGGGGGCGGCTCTGATGGTCAGCCTGGGGTCAGTGTGTGGACGGTGGTGAGGATCAGGCTAGTGGCAGGGTGTGGACAGCGGTGAGGGTTAGGCTGAGTGCGGTATGTGGATGGAAGTGAGCGTCATGCTGAGGGCAGTGTGTGGACGGCAGTGAGAGTCAGGCTTGGGGCAATGTGAGGATGGCAGAGAGGGTCAAGGTGGGGGCGGTGTGTGGATGGCGGTGAGGGTCAGGTTGGGGGCGGTGTGTGATGGCAGTGAGGGTCAGTCAGGGGGCAGTGTGTGGATTGCAGTGAGGGTAAGGCTGAAGGTGATGTGTGCACCATGGTTCGGGCCAGGATGGTGGTGGGATGTGCACGGCAGTGAGGGTCAGGCTGGGGCGGTGTGTGGATGGCGGTGAGAGTCAGTCTGGGGATGGTGTGAGGACCGTGGTGAGGGTAAGGCTGGGAACAGTGTGTGGAGATTGATGTGTGTCAGGCTGCAGGCAGCGTGTGGATGCCGGTGAGCGTTAGGCTGGGGGCTATGTGCGGACCGCGGTTGGGGCCAGGCTGTGGGCGGTGTGTGTATGGCAGTGAGGGTAAGGCTGTGGGCATTGTTGAACAACAATGAGGGTCAGGCTGGGGCGGTGTGTTGGCAAAGATGAGGGTAAGACTGGGTAAGGCTAGGGGCCGTGTGTGGGCGGGAGTGAGAGTCAGGCTGTCGGCAATGTTGGTCGGCCGGGAGAGTGAGGCAGGGGGCAGTGTTGGCAGTGATGAGGGTCAGGCTGGGGGCGGTACATGGGCGGCGTTCACGATCAGGCTGTGGGCAGTGTTGGATGGTAATGAGGGCCAGTCAGGCGGCGGTGTTCGACGGTGGTGAGGGTCACGCAGGGGGTGTTATTGGACGACAGTGAGGGTTTGGCTTAGGAAGTATTGGAGTCCGGTGAGGGTTAGGCTGGGGCAGTGATGGACGGCGGTGAGTTTCAGGCTGGGGACAGTCCATTGACGGCAGTGAGGGTCAGGCTTGAGCAGTGTGGGGACGGCATGAAAGTCAACAAGGAGCGGCAGTGAGGGTCAGGCTTGGGCGGTGTTGAACGGCCGTGAGCATCAAGCTGGGGGCGGTGTTGAACGGCGGTGAGGATCAGGCTGGGGGCTGTGCTCAACAACAGTGAGGGTCAGGCTGCGGGCGGTGTGTGGTGGCATTGAGTGTAATGCTGGGTGCAGTGTGTGGTCTGGGGTGAGGGGCAGGCTGGGGGCGGTATGTGGGTGGAAGTGCGGGTTATTCTGGGGGTGGTGTATGGATGGCGGTGAAATTCAGGCTGGTGTCAGTGCATAGGCAGCGGTAGGGGTCAGACTGGGGGTAGTGATGAACGGTGGTGAGGGTGAGGCTGGGGGAAGAGTGTGGACAGAGGTGAGTGTCAGGCTGGAGGTTGTGTGTGGACAGCAGTGAGGGTCAGGCTGGAGGCGCTGCATGGACGTCAGCGATGGTTAGGCTGGGGACAGTGTGTAGATGGCGGTGAGGGTCAGGCTGTGGGCAGTATTGAATGGCGGTGAGCATCAAGCTGGAGGCGGTGTTGAACAGTGGTGAGGGTCAGGCTGGTGGCAGTGATGAATGGGGGAGGGTCAGGTTGGAGGCAGTGTGTGGGTGGTAGTGAGGGTAATGCTGGGAGCAGTGTGTGACTGGCAGTGAGATTCAGGCTGGTGTCAGTGCATGGTCGGCAGTAAGGGTCAGACTGGGGGCAGTGAACAACGCCAGTGAGGGTGAGGCTAGGGGCCGAGTGTGGACAGCAGAGAGGGTCAGGCTGCAGGCGGTGAGTGTCTGGCTGGGGGTGGGGTGTGTACGGCGGTGAGGTTCAGGCTGGAGGCGGTGTGCGGGGAATGGTGAGGGTCAGTCTGGAGGCGCTGAGTGGACAGTGGTGAGGGTCAGGCTGAGGGTGATGTGTGTACGGCAGTGACAATCTGTCTGGGGACAGTGTGTGGACAGCAGTGAGGGTCAAGATGGGGATGATGATGTTGGCGGTGAGGATCATGCTGGGGGCAGTGAGTGGACGGCAGTGAGGATCAGGTTGGGGGCGGGATGTGGGCGGTGGTGCGGATCAGGCTGGGGGAGGCGTGTTTTTGGTGGTGAGGATCTGGCTGAGGATGGTGTGTGGACAGCGGTGAGGTTCTGGCTGACGGTGGTGTTGAATGGTGGCGAGGGTCAGGTTGGGGTCGGTTTGTGGACGAAGTGACGGTCAGGCTGGGGCAGTGTGTGGACGGCAGTGAGGTTCAGGCTGGTAGCTGTGTGTGGATGGCTGTGAGGGTCAGGCTGGGGGAGCTTTGTGGATAGCGGAGTGAGTCAGGCTGGGGGCGCCCTGTGGGCAGCAGTGAGGAACAAGCAGGGGGCAGTGGGTGGACAGCGGTGAGAGTCAGGCTAAGCGCGGTGCGAGGACGGCAGTGCGGGTCAGGCTGGGGGTGGTGCGTGGATGGTGGTGAGGATCAGGCTGGGGGTGGAGTCTGGACAGCGGAGAGGGTCAGGCTTGGGGCAATGTGTGGATGGCCGTGAGAGTCAGGCTGGGGGTGGTGTAGGTCAGGTTGGGGGTGGTTTTGAACTGTGTTGCGAAACAGGCTGGAGGCAGTGTGGGTCACGTTGGGGGCTCTGTTGGACGGTGCTGTGAGTCAGGATGGGGGCGGTGAGGGTCATGTTGGGGCCAGTGTTGGACGGTGTAGGGAGTCAGGCTTGAGGCGGTGTGAATCAGTTTGGGGGCGGTTTTGGATGGTGTTGGGAGTCAGGCTGGATCAGTGTGTGGATGTAGGTGAGGGATAAGCTGGGGGGGGCGGTATCTGCACGGCGGTAAGCGCCAGGCTGGAATCAGTGTTCGATGGTGAGGATCAGGTTCGGGGCAGTGTGTGGACAGCGGTGAGGCTCAGGGTAGGTGAGGTGCGAGGATGGACGTAAGGGTCAGGCTGAGGGTGGTGTGAGGATGGCAATAGGCTGGGGATAGTTTCTAGATGGCGTGAGGGTCAGGCTGTGGGCAGTGTTGGGCGGCAGTGAGGGACATGCTGGGGTCTGTGTGTACATTGCGGTGATGGTCAGGCTGGGGGCAGTGTGAGGATGGCAGTGAGGGTCAGGCTGGGGGCGGTGTGAGGATAGTGGTGAGGGTCAGGCTGGGGTGGTGTGAAGATGGCGGTGAGGGTCAGGCTGGGGGCGGTGTGAAGATGGTGGTGAGGTCTGGCTGGGGGCGGTGTGTGGATGGTGTTGTGAGTCGGCCTGGGGGCGGTGTCTGGATGGTGGTGAGGGTCAGGCTGGGGGCGATGTGTGGAATGCGGTGATGGTCAGGCTGGGGGCGGTGTGACGATGGTGATGAGGGTCAGGCAGGGGTCAGTATGAAGATGGCAGTGAGGATCAGTCTGGGGGCGGTGTCTAGTCGGTGGTGGGGGTCAGGCTGGGGCGATATGTGTACAGTGGTGAGGGTCACGCTGTGGGCAATGTGGGTCAGTTTGGGGGCTGTGTTGGACAGTATTGGGAGACAGGCTGGGGGCGGTGTAGGTCAGGTGAGGGCGCGGTGTTGGACAGTGTTGACAATCTGGCTGCGAACAGTGTGGGGCAGGATGGGACAGTTTTGGACAGTGTTGGGAGTCAGGCTGTGTCGGTGTGTGGACAGCAGTGACGGTCAAGCTGGGGGTGGTGTGTGTATGGCAATGAGGTTCAGGCTGGGGGCGGTGCTCGATGGTGACGTTCAAGTTCGGGGAAGTGTATTGATGGTGGTGAGGGTCAGGCTGGGATTGGTGTGCGGATGGCAGTGAGCATCAGGCTGTGTCGGTGTGTAGATGGCGGTAAGTGTCAGGCTGGGTCTGGTGTGCGGACGACAGTGAGCTTCAGGCTGGGGGCGGTGCGTGGATGCCGGTGACGATGGTGTGTCGACAGTGGTGTGGGTCAGGCTGGGGGCAGTGTGTGGAAAATGGTGAGGGTCACGCTGGGGTTTGTGTGTGGACTTTGGTGAGGTTCAGGCTGGAGGCGGTGTGTGTACATTGTATAGTGTCAACCTGGGTGCTGTGTGTGGATGGTGGTGAGAGTCAGACTTGTGACATTGTGTGGGGACGTCGGTGAAGGTCACACTGGGGCAGTGTTGGACGGCGGTGAAGATCAGGCTGGGGCCGGTGTGCAGACGGCAGTGAGGGTCAGGCTGGGGTTGGTGTGTGGACGGCAGTGAGGGTCAGGCTGGAGGCTGTGTGTGGAATGCAGTGAGGGTCAGTCTGGGGGCGGTGTGTGGACGGAAGTGAGGGTCATTCATGGTCATTGTCTGGACGGCAGTGAGGGTCAGGCTGGTGGCAGTGTGTGGACGGCAGTGAGGGTCAGGCTGGAGGCGGTGTGCGGGCGGCATTGAGCGCCAGGCTGGGGGCAGGGGGCGGACGGCAGTGAAGGTCAGGCTGGGGGCGGTGCGTGCACGTCAGATAGCGTCAGCCTGGGGGCTGCGTGTGGACGGTGGTGAGAGTCAGCCTTGGGACAGTGTGTGGAAGTCAGTGATGGTCACACTGTGGCAGTGTTGGACGGTGGTGAAGATCAGGCTGGGGCAGTTTGCGGACGGTGGTGAGTTTCAGGCTGGGGTTGGTGTGTGGATGGCAGTGAGGGTCAGGCTGGGGGCTGCGTGTCGATAAAAGTGTTGGTCAGACTGGAGACGCTGTGCAGGCGGCAGTGAGAGTCCGGCTGGTGGGAGGGGGCGGACGGCATGTGATGGTCAGGCTGGGCGCAGTGTGTGGACGGTGGTGAGATTCAGTCTGGGAGCGGTGTGTGTATGGCGGTGAGGATCTGGCTGGGAATGGTGTGTGGACAGCGGTGAGGTTCTGGCTGATGGTGGTGTTGAACGGCAGTGAGGGTCAGGCTGGGGTCGGTTTGTGGGCCGAAGTGACGGTCAGGCTGGGGGCTGTGTGTGGATGGCAGTGAGGGTCAGGCTGGTAGCAGTGTGCGGACAGCTGTGAGGGTCAGGCTGGGGGAGCTGTGTGGATTCCAGAGAGGATCAGGCTGGGGACGGTGTGTGGACAGTTTCAGGAGTCGGCTGGTGGCGGTGAATGAATGACAGTGAGGGTCAGGCTGAGGGCGGTTAGGGTCAGGCTGGGGTGGTGTGTGGATGGCTGTGAGGGTCTGGCTAGGGTTGGATTGCGGACCGCAGTGCGGGTCAGGCTGGGGGATGTGCGTGGACGGCAGTGAGGATCAGACTAGGGGAGCTGTGTGGACGGCAATGAGTGCCAGGCTGGGGAGCAGTCTGGACGGTAGTGAGGGTCAGGCTGGTGGCGGTGTGTGGACGGCAGTGAGGGTCATGCATGGGCATTTCGAGGATGGCAGTGAGGGTCAGGCTGGGGGAGCTGTGTGGATTGTGGAGAGGGTCAGGCTGGTTGCAGTGTGAGGACAGTATCGGAAGTCCGGCTTGTGGTGGTGCGTGGACAGCGGTGAGGTTTAGGCTGAGAGTGGTGAGGGTCAGGGAGGGGGGGGATGTGGACGGCGGTCAGGGTCAGGCTGGAGGCGGTGTGCGGGCGGCGTTGAGGGTCAAGCTGAGGGCAGGGGCGGACGGCGGTGAGGGTCAGGCTGGGGGCGTGTGTGTGGACGTTGGTGAGGGTCAGGCTGGGGGCGGTGCGTGTTCGTTGGATAGCGTCAGCCTGGGTGCTGTGTGTCGACGGTGGTGAGAGTCAGCCTTAGGACAGTGTGTGGACGTCGGTGTGGGTCGCGCTGGGGACAGTGTTGGACAGTGGTGAAGATCAGGCTTTGCTCGGTGCGTGGACGACGGTGAGGGTCAGGCTGTGGGTGGTGTGTGGATGGCAGAGAGGGTCAGGCTGGGGGCTGTGTGTGGATTGCAGTGAGGGTCAGGCTGGTGTTGATATGTGGACGGCAGTGAGGGTCAGGCTGGTGGTGGTGTGTGGACGGCAGTGAGGGTCATGCATGGGCATTGTGTGGATGGCAGTGAGGGTCAGGCTGGGGGAGCTGTGTGGATTGTAGAGAGGGTCAGGCTAGAGACCGTGTGAGGACAGTTTCCGGAGTCAGGCTTGTGGCGGTGTGTGGACGGCGGTGAGGTTCAGGCTCAGAGTGGTGAGCATCAGGGAGGGGGCGGTGTGTGGACGGCGGTGATGGTCAGGCTGCAGGCAGTGTGCGGGCGGCAGTGAGGGTCAGGCTGGGGGCAGGGGGTGGATGGCAGTGAAGGTCAGGCTGGGGGCAGTGTGTGGACGGTGGTGAGATTCAGGCTGGGGCGGTGAAGTTAAGACTGAGAGTGTTGCATGCACGGCAGTGAAGGTCGGGCTGGGGGCAGTGTGTGGACGGTGGTGAGGTTCAGGCTGGGGCGGTGAAGTTAAGACTGAGAGTGTTGCATGCATGCCGGTGAGGGTCAGTCTGGTGGCAGTGTGTGGATGGAGGTGAGATTAAGGCTGTGGGTGGTGAGGTTAAGACTGGGGGTGGTGCATGCATGGCGGTGAGGGTCAGGCACGGGCCAGTTCATGGATGTCGTTGAGGGTCAGGCTGCGGGTGCTGTGTGCGCGGCGGTGAGGTTCAGGCTGGGGGCGGTGCGTGCACGTCAGATAGCGTCAGCCTGGGGGCTGTGTGTGGACGGTGGTGAGAGTCAGCCTTGGGACAGTGTGTGGACGTCAGTGAGGGTCACACTGTGGGCAGTGTTGGACGGCGGTGAAGATCATGCTGGTGCAGTGTGCGGACGGTGGTGAGGTTCACGCTGGGGGTGGTGTGTGGATGGCAGTGAGGGTCAGACTGGAGACGCTGTTCAGGTGGCAGTGAGAGTCAGGCTGGTGGGAGGGGGCAGACGGCGTTGATGATCAGGCTGGGGGCGGTGTGTGGACGGTGTTGAGATTCCGTCTGGGAGCGGTGTGTGTATGGCGGTGAGGATCTGGCTGGGAATGATGTGTGGACAGCGGTGAGGTTCTGGCTGATGGTGGTGTTGAACGGCGGTAAGGGTCAGGCTGGGGTCGGTTTGTGGACCGAAGTGACGGTCAGGCTGGGGGCTGTGTGTGGATGGCAGTGAGGGTCAGGCTGGTAGCAGTGTGCAGACGGCTGTGAGGGTCAGGCTGGGGGAGCTGTGTGGATTCCAGAGAGGGTCAGGCTGGGGACAGTGTGAGGACAGTTTCAGGAGTCGGCAAGTGGCGGTGAATGGATGACGGTGAGGGTCAGGCTGAGGGGGGTGAGGGTCAGGCTGGGCTGGTGTGTGGATGGCGGTGAGGGTCAGGCTGGGGTCGCATTGTGGACCACAGTGCGGGTCAGGCTGGGGGATGAGTGTGGACGGCAGTAAGGGTCAGACTGGGGTAGCTGTGTGGACGGTAGTGAGTGCCAGGCTGGGGAGCAGTCTGGACGGTAGTGAGGGTCAGGCTGGGGGAGCTGTGTGGATGGCAATGTGTGTCCGGCTGGGGGCAGGGTGTGCATGGCAGTGAGGGTCAGGCTGGAGGCAGTGTGTGGACCCTGCTGAGATTCAGACTGGGGGCGGTGATGTCCAGGTTGGGGGCAGTTTGTGGACAGCGGTGAGGGTCAGGCTCTAGGCGGTGTGTTTACGGCAGTGTGAGTCAGTCTGAGTGCGGTGTGTGGACAGCGGTGAGGGTCAGGCTTTGGGCAGTGTGTGGACTGCCGTGACGGTCAGTCAGGGTGCAGTGTGGGTCACGTTGGGGGCGGTGTTGGGAGTCAGGCGGGAGGCGGTGTGAGACAGATTGGGGGCGGGTTTGGACGGTATTGGGAATCAGTTTGGGTCGGTATGTGGACGTCGTTGAGGGTCAAGCTTGGGGCGGTATGTGTACAGTGGGGAGTGTCAGGCTGGAGGCAGTGTTTGATGGTGAGGGTCAGGTTTTGGGCAGTATGTGGACTGCGGTGAAGGTCAGGCTGGGGTCGGTGTGCGGACAGCAGTGAGGGGCAAGCTGGGGGCCCTGTGCGGATTGCAGTGACGGTCAAGCTGGGGATGGTGTCGGATCGTGAGGGTCATGTTCGGGGCAGTGTGTGGACAGCGGTGAGGGTCAGGTTAGGTGAATTGTGAGGATGGAGGTGAGGGTCAGGCTCGGGGCAGTGTGAGGATGGCAATAGGGTTAGGCTGGGGGCGGTGTCTAGATGGCGGTAAGGGTCAGGAAGGGGGCGGTGTCTGGATGGTGGAAATGGTCAGGCTGTGGGCGGTGTTGGGCTGCGGTGAGGGCCATGCTGGGATCTGTGTGTGGATTGCGGTGATCATCAGGCTGGGGGCGGTGTGAGGATGGTGGTGAAGGTCAGGCGGGGGTCAGTTTAAAGATGGCAGTAAGGGTCACTCTTGAGGCGATGTCTAGATGGCGGTGGGTGTCAGGCTGGGGGCGATGTGTGTACAGTGGTGAGGGTCAGTCTGTGGGCGGTGTGGGTCAGGTTGGGGGCTGTGTTGGACAGTATTGGGAGGCAGGCTGGGGGCGGTGTAAGTCAGGTGAGGGGGTGATGTTGGACGTTGCTGGAATGGTGTGGTTCATGTTGGGCAGTTTTGGACGGTGTTGGGAGTCAGGCTGTTTCGGTGTGTGGACGTAGGTGACGGTCAAGCTGGGGTCAGTGTGTGTATGGCAGTGAGGTTCAGGCGGGGGAGGTGCACGATGTTGACGTTCAAGTTCGGGGAAGTGTGTTGATGGTGGTGAGGGTCAGGCTGGTGTCAGTGTGTGGATGGCAGTGAGGGTCAGGCTGGGGACAGTGTATGGAACGCGGTGACGGTCAGGCTGGGGGTGATGTATGGATGGCAGTGACGGTCAGGCTGGGAACGTTGCGTGGACATTGGTGAGTGTCAGGCTGCGAGCAGTGTGTGGATGGTGGTGAGGGTCAGGCAGGGGGCGGTGCGTGTACATCGATTAGCGTCAGCTTGGGGGCTGTGTGTGGACGGTGGTGAGAGTCAGCCTTGGGACAGTGTGTGGACGTCGGTGAGGGTCACGCTGGGGGCAGTGTTGGACAGCGATGAAGATCAGGCTGGGGCGGTGTGCAGACGGCGGTGAGGGTCAGGCTGGGGGTGGTGTGTGGACATCAGTGAGGGTCAGGCTGGGGGCTGTGTGTGGATTGCAGTGAGGGTCAGGCTCGTGGCATTGTGAGGACGGTGGTGACGCTCAGTCTGGTGGCGATGTGTGTACGGCAGTGAGGGTCAGGCTAGTGGCGGTGTGTGGACAGCAGTGAGGGTCAGGCTGGTGAGCTGTGTGGATTTTGGCGAGGGTCAGGCTGGGGGCGGTGTGAAGACAGTGTCGGGAGTCAGGCTGGTGGCAGTGTGTGGACGGCAGTGAGGGTCAGGCTGGGGGCAGTGTGTGGACGGCAGTGAGGGTCAGGCTGGGGGCGGTGTGTGGGTGGCAGTGTCGGTCACACTGGGGGTGGAGTGTGGCCGACGGTGAGTGTCAGGCTGGGGCGGTGTGTGGACGGCAGTGATGGTCAGGCTGTGGCGTGCTGTGTGGGGAATGGTGAGGTTCAGGCAGGGGGCAGTGAGTGGGTGGCGGTGAGGGTCAGGCTGGTGGCAGTGTGTAGACGGCAGTGAGGGTCAGGCTGGTGGCCATGAGTGGACAGCAGTGAGGGTCAGGCTGGGTCTGATGCGTGAGGGAGCGGTGAGGCAAATGCTGGGGGCGGTGTCTCGGGGCAGTGAGTGTCAGGCTGATGGCAGTGTGTGGATGGCTGTGAAGATCATGCTGTGGCAGTGTGTGTATGGTGGTGAGGGTCAGGCTAGTGGTGGTGCTGAATTTCGGTGAAGGTCAGGCTGGTGGTTGCATGTGGACCGCAGTGAGGGTCAGGCTGGGTGCAGTGTGTGGACAGCAGTGAGGGTCAGGCTGGGCACGGCGTTGAACGGCTGTGAGCGTAAGGCTAACGGCGCTGTGTGGATGGCAATGAGGGTCAGGCAAGGGTGGTGTGTTGATGGTGGTGAAGGTCAGGCTGGGGTGCGGTGTTGGATGGCGGTGAGTGTCAGGCTGGGGGTGGTGTGTGGCCGGTGGTAAAGGTCAGGCTGGGAGCGATGGGTGGACGGCAGTGAGGGTCAGGCTGGTGCGTGGTGTGTGGGGGAGCGGTGAGGGTCAGTCACAAAACTGCACGAAACACTACATAGGACAAACAGGAACGCAGCTAACAATCCGCATCCATGAACACCAACTAGCTACGAAACGACACGACCAGCTATTCTTAGTCGCCACACACACAGATGACAAGTAACATGAGATCGACTGGGACAACACTACTATTATAGGACAAGCCAAACAGAGATCAGCCAAGGAATTCCTAGAGGCATGGCACTCATTCACAGATTCAATCAACAACACATAGACCTGGACCCATTATTCCGGCCACTGCAGTGGACAGCTGGAACTGACAACCAGAAGTGGCAGATACAAACCACTATAAATGCCGGAAGAAACATCACAGAAACGCTCCACAGGAGGCTCCCAAGCACTGAGGATGTCACCTAGACAGGGGACAAAACGTCTGCAACACAAATGCCCAGCTCGGCGAACAGAACCACAGCAACAAGCACCCATGCTACAAACCTTCTCACAAACGTGGAATTCATGAAATCTAATTACCAAAAGCTGCAATGTTCCATTCTCCAAGGGTTGCTGGCCCAAATATCGCCATTACATTTGCAGATGACATGAAGATTGGTGGAGTAGCAGAAAGCATAGGGGACTGTAAAATATTGAAAGAGAATATAGATAGACAGCAGAGTTGAGCGGAGAATTGGCAGGTGGAGTTGGATCCAGGCAAATGTGAGGTGATGCATTTTGGAAAGTCAAATTCGAGAGCCAAGTAAACGGAAGAGACTTGGGAAAAGTTGATGAGCAGAGAGATCTAGGAATTCACGTCATTTGTACCATGAAGGTGCAGCACAGGTGGATCGAGTTGACAAGAAGGCATATGGCATGCTTGCATTCACCGGATGGGGCATTGAGTATAAGAGCTGGCAGTTGATGCAAAAATTGTACAAGATTTTGTTTCAACCCCATTTACAATGCTGTGCACAGTTCTGGTTGCTAAACTACGAATACGATGTTGACGTTTAGGAAAGTGTGCAGAGAAGATTTATGAGCATGTTGCCTGGTATGGAAGATGGTTGCTCTGAGGTGAGATTGAAGGGGAGCTGATTGACGTCTACAAAATCATGAAGGGTATAACCAGGACGTATAGAGATAAGCTTTGTCCCAAGTGAGGATTAAATAACGCGTTCAAGGTGAGAGGTGAAAAGTTTAAGAGAGATTTACGTTGGAAGTGTTTTTCACAGAGGGTGGTAGGTGCCTGTAACGTCTTGCCAGCAGAGGGAGTAGAGGCAATCACAACAGATTCATTTTAGGTGCGCCTGGACAGATGCATGAGTAGGTGGGGTGCAGATGGATACAGATGCTGAGGAATTGGGTGATAGGTTTAGACAGTGGATTTGGATCAGCTCAGGCTTCCACGCCCAAAGGGCCTATTCCTTGGCCGTAAAGTTTCTGTTCTTTGTTCTTCTTTGTTCACTACACTACCAAATTCATGCTACATTGCTGCATCTCAGAGAATGACATTGTCAATTCCAATTATCACAGAGGGAATGAGAATATGAAATGTGACTGTGTCGGGATGAAAGTGATGTACGCTGGGTTGGAGTGTTTATTGGGAGCAAGAGGCTGATATGGAGACGATGTGATCAAGAACAGCTCTTACTGTCAAAGTAACAAAACAGCGCATTGTTAAGGAAAATTCAGAGAATGCTTTCAATTAATCTACCTCCCGATTAAGGCTCCAGCACGCTAACCTGAGCCAATCTGCAGTGCAGTTAATATTGCTGTTGTATCATGATAATCTAATAAACGGAGACAAATATGTCCTTCCTCCCCGACTTAAACCAGGAACACTCCCAGCTTGGGCATTTCATGCGTCTCTGTGCCGTCATAGAAGAACCACGTGCTCATCTTCAAACCAGTCAATCAACTTCGATACCGTGGTTGTGAGATCAATTCTCATGTAGCACCTTTTGCAACATGGACCTGAGATTATTGGGGTATCAGGCTCAGGAAAAGGACACAGGGCAGCACTGAGGAAAGGAACATTTATTCGAATATACCTCTATCTGTGGACTTCTAATTCATTTATTTCACTTGCTCATTTGGCTCTATTTAGTCTATTGTGTGCAGTTGTGCAATTCGCATGATAGCACGGATATTATAGCACTGGAAATGATGCAGGGCAGATTTACCAGGATATTGTCTGGGTAGAAGAGTTTCAGTTACGCAAAGAAATTGGATAAACTGGAGGCGTTTTTCATAGAGCAGCAGAAATTGAGAGGAAACATGATTGAGATGTACAAAATAATAAGGAATATGGATGGTGTAGACTGAAATAAACATTTCTCTTTGCTGGTGAGATTGACCACGGGGGGAGGGGTAGAGTGGCATAGACTGAAGAATAGAAGAGGAAAGATTTGAGTGAATGTGCAGACAAATGTTTTGAAACAGCGATTGTTTTAAATTTGGATCAGTGTATGCAAAGGTTGGAGAGGCAGCAATCCTTATAACTTTCAGAAGCAGTCAGATGTGAATTTGTGACGCCAAGATATACAAGGCTATAGGCCAAGTGATTTTTTAAAAAAGAGTTTGGATAGATAAGCAAATGTTAATTTCCAATATTAACAAATAGGCTTCTTTTTGCATAGAATTCCTGGGTAGTACCACCGCTTGTCACTGCGCGAGATCGGGTTCAATTCGCTTCCAGGATGTGCGCTGGCATATTGGGAGGGTTCAGTGGGTAGAACTGCGCCTTTCGGCGCCAGAAACCCGCATTCTATTCCAGACTTGTTTGACTGACTGTGTGGAATTTGCACGCTCCTGTTATCTCTCTCCCGTGTGAGTTTCCTCTGGCTGCTCCGATTCCTTCCCACAGTGCAAAGGTGTGCAATTCAAGTACATGGCAAACAAAGCCTCAATATACTGTAAGTGTTGTAAATAAGAGACAAAAGTCAGAAGTGCAGCTCGGGGAAAACAGAATGACCATTTCGGGTCAACAAACCCATCCTCTGAACTGTTCTTAATTCGCAATGTTAACTCTGATTTCTCTCAAATGATGTTGCCTGGCACGCTGAGCTTTTGGAGTAATTTCTAATTTTGTCGGTGGATCATAAATGCAGGTTTAGAAAGATAGTGTGGGGGAGTGTGAATCTCTTCCACGGCACAGTGCAGATTCAACTGGCCAAATAATTTCTTTCTGCACTGTGTCGAATTCTATTAACTCTGAATCTGTACTTTTTGTCATTTTTTTCAGTCCTTGGTTTTCACATCTCTCCTGTTACGTGAATTGCAGAGCAGGACAATCGACGTTTTGGGCATAAGCCACCACCAAACCATTACTACCTGATGCATGGAAGATGAACACCTCATATTCGGCCTTTGGACCCTGCAACTACACGGGATAAACGTGGACTTTAACGGCTTCCTCATTTCCCCTCCCTCCACATTATCACAGTCTGAAGTATCCAACCCAGCACCCCCTCCGGACACATTCATCTTTCCCCCTCTGGCTTATCTCATTCTCACCGCCTCGATCCACCATTCGCTTTCCCAGCTACCTTACATCCAACCCAAACGCCCTCCCATTTATCTCTCAGTCCTCACCCACAAGCCTCATTCCTGATGAAAGACGTATGCCAGAAACGTCGATTCTCCCACTCCTCAGATGCTACCTGACCTGCTGTACTTTTCCAGCATGACAGTATCGCCATGGCGAAGATAGACGAGCTCAGCTCAGGCTCCTTAACTCAGAGCGGAGAAGGCTGAGTGAGGAAATGATTAAGGTGCACATTAAGGGGATCCGCATGTGTGATAGGAATAAACTTCTTATGGGAAAAGTTAACATCCAGGGATCTCCGTTAATCACAAGGGAGAGGATATTCAGACGAGATATAGGAAGAACGTTTTCACTCTGAGAGTGCTGTTTGTTTGGAATTCACTGTTTCAACGTGTGGTAAAGCTATGAGTCATCAAAATATTTCAGGAGTATTTAGCCGAATGCTCGAGAAGCTAGAGCACACATGGATAAAGACCAGGTACTGGAAAGTGGAGTAAAAATAAACAGATGTCTGATGAAAGAATCGAAACTGCACAGAAAATACAAAGCATGCAAGCATGGGAAGGGTAAAGGCATGGAAAATAGGTGCGAGCTATTATAAGGGGTGAGCGGAATGCTACACTCGTCAAGATGTCACTGGGGCAGGATGGGGCTGATGTGGCAGAATGGGATAAGAATACTGGAATGTTCCTGCACTAATTAACTGCGTCAGACTGAGGCTGAAAGTTTTCTATGGCAGGCTGAGATAATAACAATTAGTAAAGTCAGCCTTGCCTGCAAAATATAATCATGGCAGGTTGGGACGAGTCGTGACATACTTAGGACATAACTTTAAATAATTGATTGTAGAGTCATCCTGCCTGAGACGCTTGTAGCAGGATATGACATTAAATATCTAATCAGTGGTGAGTAGAGCCAGCTTGGGACTGGAAAACATTGTGATATATGGGGTAGCTAAGTATCTAATCATGACAGGTTAGTCTGGGATGGAAGATCATTGTAGCACAGGTGGCAGTAGAATACCGAATAGCGACAGTCGAATAATATTAAGTAGAATTAGGAAAACATCATAGTGGCAGAAGTAGAAAGAAAATGGGAACTAACACCATTGGTTTATTGTATAGCTGGAGTGAAGTAATTCTGACTAACACAATTGGACATTCAGATAAGCTAACACAACCTGATTAAAGAAAAGGTATGAAGAGATGGAGTTTAATTCAGAGAAATGCCAGATGCTGCATTTTGAGAAAGCAAATTTTAGCAGGACTTATGCACTTAATGGAAAAGTCCTGGGGAGTGTTGCTGAACAAAGAGACCTTGGATTGCATTTTCATCGCTCCTTGAAAGTGGAATCTCAGGTAGATATGAGAGTGAAGAAGGCGTTTGGTATGCTTTCCTTTATTGGTCAGAGTATTGAGTACAGTAGTTGGGAGGTCATGTTGCGGCTGTACTGGACATTTGGTTAGGCCACTGTTGGAATTTTGCGCGCAATTCTGGTGTCCTTCCTATTGGAAAGATGTTGTGAAACTTGAAAGGGCTCAGAAAAAAATTACAAGGATGTTGCCAGGGTTGGAGGATTTGAGATATATGTAGAGGGTGAACAGGCTGGGGCTGTTTTCCCTGAAGCGTCGAAGGCTGAGGGGTGACCTTATAGAGGTTTACAAAATAATGAGGAGCAAGGATAGGATAAATAGACAAAGTCTTTTCCATGGGGTCGGGGAGTCCAGAACTAGTAGGCGTAGGTTTAGGGTGAGAGGGAAAGATATAAAAGAGATCTAAGATGTAAAGTTTTCACTCAGAGAGTGGTACGTGTATGGAATGAGCTGCCAGAGCATGTGGTGGAGGCTGGTACATTGCATCATTTAAGAGGCATTTGGATGGGTATATGAATAGGAAGGGTATGGAGGGATATGGGCCGCGTTCTGGCAGGTGCGACTAGATTGGGTTGACAGAAGCGTCTGTTTCCATGCTGTACATCTGAATGACTCTATGACTCTATGCCATGGATCCTGACGTTGAGTGGCATTCAAGAATTTGCTTTGGAAATGTCATGGTTATTGTTTGCAAATAAAAGCTCTTCTCCTTGAAAAACTCCCCGCATCTCCTGGTGATTGTTGACATTTTCTCCACGACAACCGCAACTTTGGGTGCAGTGAAATTGTGGCGATTGCAGCTCCGTGGTGCAATGAAAAGCGTGTTAGCTTTCAACAACTTTACGAACTTTGCCATTCAATGTTTGTGGGTTTGAACCGTACCAGAATTGGTGTTTACTTCAATTTTCAGCCTAATCATTGATTGTTGTGCTGATTCATCGCCACTTCCTGTCGTCTGGAGTTCTCGTCCCGGCTACTGACGGCGCGCAAAAAGGTAAATTCATTACCTTTTTGGTTGTAAGTTTTTACAGAATCATATCGTTTGAACCATGATCAGACCAGAATCAGATGCTCAGACCCAAAACCTGCAAATTTCGTTCAGAAACCCAATGTCTGTGAACACATTTCCCCTCAAAGTTGCACAGATGTTTATGATTGCTTAAATGTCATTATCCCGTTGTGTGACACATTGTTGTGGATGAGCTGGTGAAAGACATTGACGTGTTTGCTCAACCATGATGAATTAAAAAGGCGGGACGAACAGGTGTTTGGAATAGCCTCCTCCTGTTCCACTCTTTCTGTGCTGTTTCTTCCAGAGGGCTTTCAACAATAATTTGATGAGGGCAATGTGAATCGACACTATGGAATATCAAAGTACTTCCCTTTACACCACCGCTCTCAAAGTCAGAATAGACAGCTCCAATTGTACTTTAGATCAGATAGTGAAGGATTCTCTCAGGCGCTCTGTCAGACTGCAAACTATCTTCACACTGTTTTCCAATTGGGTACATGGAGCAAGCAAACGTGTGAATATTGGGATTCCGGGACAGATTTACACTCTTCTGGTCTGCAGTTCTGGTCACATGAATTTCTGACATGCTGAGTCGTTCTGTGCATTCTTACTACTGTAATTGAATTTATTCTTGCATACCATTCTTAAATCTTCAATATTCATGGAAACTGTGCGTCGTTTTCTTGAATGTAGGAATAGTGAAGATTATTGATGAATGCAGTAAGTTTCATGTTACCTGTATGAACTTTCAGAAGGAAGTTGGTGACGTTTCATTGATTAAGTTCTGTGCCAATTGAAGCTGACTGAAGGAAAAGCCCTGCGTCAGCGGCAATCTAACATTGTCTGTAACCAACGCAGGAACCAATGGAAACCCATTTCTCAATGTAGTCGGTTTTTCACATTTTTGTCTCCCTTTTGTATCCTTTTCATGAACCTGTTGCTTCCATAACCACAGGTTCATGTCAGTTTCACCTTTTCAGCATTAGCTTTAATTACAGAACCAGACGGCTCAGGGAAATGAGGCAGGGTGAGCGACTGAGCTATTATTGCAGCAGCACATCGCCACCAAAAAATCCCACAGTGTTATGTTTCAGTGGTTAGCACTGCTGCCTCAACAGAGTCCCAAATTCTATTCCAGCCTCAGTGGACTGTCTGTGTAGAGTTTTCACATTCTCCTGGTGTTCCATTTTCCTCCCACAGTCCAAAGATTGTGCAGGTCAGGTGTGTGGCAATACGAAATTGCCATAGTGCATTTGTCAGAGGGGAAATGGTTCTGCTTGGGTTACTCTTCGGAGGGTTGGTGTGGACCTGTTGGTCCGAAGGGCCTGTTTCCATGCTGTAGGGAATCTAATCATCATAGCAGAAGTAGAGCAGTTGAGTTAAAGTTCCCAAGGTATGTGTTGGTCACGTGACAGTTTCGCTGTCTGTGGCTCCAGTCGCGCAATTGGTCAGCGCCTCGTACTTAAAGGTGCATAAAATGCCTCGGTTGTAAGTTCAATGCTTATCAAAAGATGCTGTTGCTGACATTGATCAGGGATTATTGAAGTATTAGACAGAAACGCTGTTGAAAACATTGTTGAGTAAAGTAGCATTTATTTAAAACCTCCAGTTTCTGACGTGGGGAAATGTTTTGACTTTCGGAAACATGCCAATTATTAAACGGAAATCTGCAAATTTTCCCCAGTTGAATATCCATCTGTGGATAAGGAAACAGAGGTTAAGTTTCAGCTTGATGACCTTCCTCAAATCGCTTACCCAGCACTGGATTACATCCTGGGAATGTCTGTTTTACTGGTTTCATATCATTCCATTTCCTGAGAGTTGCACAGCTCATTAAACCAATCGAAATTATTAGATTTATCTCTTTGTGTAGGTTGAATGTAGTCAGTAAACCTAGTAAAGGATCTGGACAAGTAATTTTACTGTTGGAAGGAACAGGGGGTCAAACTGGAATCATGTTGTGTCTTGACGCAGGATTTCTCAAGCGGAGATCAGAGAGTATTAAATGGACTCATTCCCCTTTCGGTTCATTATGACCAAATGTTCAAGGAAACAGATGGCAAAGATAATGATCTTTTACATCGAAAGGCCAAATCTTGCTCACTAGAGGCACCACAGAGTTACAGATCTGATAAGCGGTGGAGATTATTATCCTTGTGGAAACATGAGACAGTGACACAATTAATCCCACGCTGCTGGTCTCACTTTTCTAATAAACCAGTTAGTCAGCGGACTGAGCTAACAGACTTCCATTCAATGCAGAGCTAAACCAAACAGCTCAGTGCATTTACATTATATAATATTTCGTGTAGAATGAGCTGCTGCACCTCCCAACTCCACCAGCTCTTCTTATATTTAATATTTTCAGTTGCATGTGCCTTGCAATTTCTTTCCTATGAATGTTAACCAATTCGAGAATATTTCCCTTTTGCATCCCCGTCCAGGCAGCCCAGAATCCCTATCGCTGTTTAATTCACTCCTTCTATGCCTGCACTTGCTTTTCAAATATTCTGAAAACAGCTGCTAAACCGCTTGTATTTATGAAAATTCATCTCCGAATTCAATAACTCTCCGAATAAAGAATGCCTTCTCCAAAGATCTTTCTCGTGCCCCGCTGGGTTTGAAGCTCCAACCTCTAGTTTCCACTCACCTCAACGAGGAAATTTCCCTCGAATTTACTCTGAACAACTTCACATCAGCTGGGTGACCTCTCTTCGGCCACAAATAAATCCTTCCTGATTTCTCCCGCATTATTCTTTATCTATGCCACATCTCATTAAAACCCCTCTATTCTTTTCTAGTGGCTTTATCACCCAGTAAACCCCATTTCCATCGTTTCTAACGACATGGTATCAATTGAACCATTGTCCGAGTCATTCCTAATGTCTTTATATTCCAATAAATGCTGCTCGTGTCATTCATCATGTCTTTATATCACAGTAAATTTCAATCTGAGATAGGATGCCGAGTCCAATCAATGCATGAAACCTCACCTCTAAGATATGCAATCTTATGACCGACAAAAGAAAAGTGCAAGCAATTTCAATTACAGCTGAATAGATTGGTTGCAACAAAATCAGATAAAATCCCAATCACATACGTGACTGTTGTTCTTATAGTTATTTCTTCTCTACGTGTGCTGAAGTAACATAGTGAGGGATCAATTACTATTGCTAGACATACACAAGGGGGCGTATGAAATGCTGATGTTGTGAGATCAGAGCAGTTTTTTTATGATGTAGATTATGATGTTCGAATCTCAGTCTTAGGAATTAGACGGAGAGTGATTTTGAGCGAAATTTGAGCAAGGACGTCTACCCCATGACGTAACATTAATTTGTGTGGTTGTTTACCTCATTTGTTTGTATTGCCTCGTTGACGATTTTGAAGTTGTCCCCTCGATACAAAAGTTCCGTGCTTTTGCACTACTATACAAAAGATGCAGTACAATAACACCCAACACTGATTCGGACAAATTGCACAGATATTGACCCCTAGAAACAACCCTTATGCACTCTCCTCGAGTCTGGAAAATATTTTGCTACATTCCCGCTCTTATGGTTCTTTTCATTACATCGGCTTCTGTTTTTCACGGATCCGATTCAGCAGATCTTGTGACTGAGTCATTTCTTTGTATGTGTTCAGATCTGTGAGCAGAATATCACAGTCCATAACCCAGAAGTCAGACCATACTCAGGGAACCGTCCTCTGCTCTTGAACATTTCATGAACACCAAGAAGAAATATCTATGCTCTTCAAAATGTACTAACCTATTTTTCAGAAGCAAGATAAACAGTTCTAGGTTTCTGCTTTTGTTGTCACACGGACCAAGGTTGTAAATGCTGGAATTAATTGAGACTGTCCGCCCTCCCACATCCATTTTCTCCGCAGGAGGTGTTAAGATGATGGTTTCAATCGGATTCTTCTGCAAAGAAGAATCTTATTACCCATTAATTTCTAGTTTATGGGCCCACCAGTCTCCCGCTGGGCCTCTCTGTTAGCACTGACGACAGCAGTTTCCCGCAGTATTTTTGGAGTATGTACCTTCGAGGATGACATCAAAAGATATTCACTGTTACTGCGTGATACTCTACCAATGGAGACAGCTCTACCAATGGAGGCAGCTCAGTCCACTGGGATGGGATAAACAGCATTGTCCCGCATGGGGAAATTCTGCAATGTGTCCTGCGGATCAGACACATGACACTTTATCATTCAGATCATACCAGAGTGAGAGCACTCGAGAAGGCCAATTGGTCATCGTACCTGTGTTAGCTCGGGAGTTACAAAAGATGGGTTAAAATGGAAACACTGGTGATTATATCAGGTTTCAAGTGCTTAAGTGAGGCTGGAAGCAGAAAAGGAGACACTGTGAAGCGAATGGGATCTGACTACAGGAGCAGCAAATAGTTTGTACTGTGCAGAGGAGAGCTTTGAAGTATTGAATTCTGATTGATGGGCCAATCATGCTTTCCTTGGCCACGATGCTACAGAAGACAATAAATCAGTGTCTTTCAGCATTGTGATGTCGCAGGCAAATATCGCCGTTACACTGCTGGAAATTCGATTTTTCCAATGTGTAGGCAGTCTGTGTGTAATGTAGCTTAAATGTTGAACCCTTTCTCATAAATAATTCCACTCCATCTCAGTGTGTTGTATTTTCTCCTTTCCACTTTACCTGTCATTGTGCCTGCACTGAAATTGATTTGCTCCTTCTGCATGTCTTTAACAGTCTGGGTGATATGATGCAGTTGTACTGACCCACCTTCTGACAGAATTTTCCACTTCATTTCAGCCCGCCCTAACTTCGCTATCTGATACCATTCCAGTTGTTCCGGTGTTAAGTGCTCGTCTCAGATCCAGCCTGCCCTCACCCAAAATAAACGCAAAATTCAGTCACACTGTGATCACTGCACTCGAGGAGCATCTTCACTCTGACGTCATTGATTATTCCAAGGAGAAAGTTAGGACTGCAGATGCTGGAGATCAGAGTCTGGAGTGTGGTGCTGGAAAAGCACAGCAGGTCAGTCAGCTTCCGAAGAGCAAGACAGTCCACGTTTAAAACATAAGCCCTTCACCAGCAATAAGGCATGTGATTTGAGACTGAGAGAGAAATGTTAGGGGTGTGGGGTTGGGGGGAGTTAGCTGAGAAACCGATAGTTGGATGAAGGTGAGGGAGAAGACGATAGGTTAGAAGGAGCAGTGATGGAATATGCCCAGGTGGCGTTGCCATGTTTGACTTGGGACTTGGGGGAAGAGAAATGAATCCAGACTTATCCCATGAGGTGGCAGAGTCCCAAGGCAGAATGTACACCCTTCCTCCTCCAGATATTGGGTGGTTATGGTTTGGTGGTGATGGAGGACCAGGATCTCTACGTCTTTGATGGAGTGGGAGGGAGTGTTGAAGTGCTCAGTCACGGGATGGTGAAGTTGGTGGGTGTGGGTGTCCCAGAGATGTTCTCTGAAATGATCTGCAAAAAGGCGCCCTATCCCCGACGTAGAGGAGACCACACTGGGTGCAACGGATGCAGTAGATGCCATTGGAACTGGTGCAGGTGAATTTCTAATGGATGTGGAAGGGTCCCTTGGGGCCTTGGACGGAGATGAGTGGAGTGGTGTGGGTGCTGGTTTTACCCTTCCTGCAGTGGCATGGAAAGATGCCAGTAGTAGGGTGTGGGCTAATTGGAGGTTGAAGACCCGATGGGGGGGTGTTCTGGGAGGGAATTGCATTTTCAGAATCATAATAGGGGTTGGGAGGGAAATATATATCTGATGGTGGGATCTGTTTGGAGATGGCAGAAGTGGTGGAGTATGATGTGTTTTATATGGAGGTTGGTGGGGTAAAGGTTGAGGACCATGGGGTTCTGTCCTTGTGGCGGGACGGGTGGGGTTCAAGGACGGTGGTGTGAGAAGTGGAGGAGATGCAACGGAGGGCATTGTCAACAACGTGGGAAGGGAATTTGCGATTATGGAAGAAGGAGACCAACTGGGACTTTCTGAGGTGGAATTGGTCATCCTGGGAAAAGATGTGGTGGAGGCGGAGGAATTGGGAATAAGGGATGGCGTTTTTACACGAAGCGTGGTGGGATGAGGTGTAGTATTGGTAGCTGTGGGAGTCGGTGGGCTTGCCGTATTTCTCTGTAATTAATCATTCCCTTGAGATGTTGATGGACAGGCCCGGGAAGGGGAGGGAATTTGCCAAGATGATCCAGGTGAATTTAAGGTCGGTCTGAAAAATGTTGGTAACGTTGGTGAACTGTTCAAATTCCTCGTGGGATCATGCAGTGGCGCCAATGCATTCATCAAAGTAGTGGAGGAACAGGTGGAAAGAGGGGCCAGTGTAACTGCAAAAGACGGGCAATTCCACATATCTGACCAAGAATAAGGCATAGCTAGGTCACATGCGGGTGCCCATGACTACCCCTTTGGTTTGGAGGAAGTGGGAGGATTGGAAGGAGAAGTTGCTGAGGTTGATGACTGGTTAAGCCAGGTGGAGCAGTGTGTCAGTGGAAGGGTACTAGTTCGGATGGGGTAAGACGAAGAAACAGAGGGCATGGAGACTTTCACCATGGCAGATGGATGTGTACAGGGACTGGACGTCCAAGGTTAAGATGACGCATTGTGGGCCAGGGAAACAAACGTCTTGGAGGAGATGAAGTGCATAGGTGGTGTCACGAACGTCGGTGGGGATTTCCTGGACTGGGGAGACAGGAAGGTGTTGAGGTAGGAAAAGATGAGTCGGGTCAGACAAGCGCAGTCTGAGACAACAGAACTAAGGAACGAGGTAGAAATGGAGAATGTGAAGTTCATGTAAAATGAGGTTGGAGACTGTGGATGGGAGATTCCTAAGAGGTGATGAGATTACGATTGTCTGGGAGATGATGGGAGGTGAGGCTGTGATCGGGGGCAGTAGGAAGAGTGGTCTGCGAGTTGGCGTCTGGCTTCAACAGTGTGCTTCACGCCGACTCACAAACATCATTCCTGATGAAGGGCTTACGCATGAAACGTCCATTCTCCCGCTCCTCGGATGCTGCCTGACCTGCTGTGCTTTTCCAGCATCACACTTTCGATTCATTCATTATTTCGGTTTCATTTCACACGACCAGGTCCGTACTGTCTGTTTGCCTCTAGAAAGCACTGTTCTCATAACGTGCTGCAACATCTGCCAATCTCAAACATAAACAGAAATTGTTGTAAAACCTCAGCAGAGCTGGCAGCATCTGTGCAGATGAATCACAGTTAACGTTTCAGATCCACTGGGTCCGTCCCTCCACAGATGCTGCCAGACTTTCTGAACTTTTCCAGCGACCTCTGTTTTTGTTTGATTTTCAACATCGGCGGTTCTTTCACTTTTTTTTTGTTATTTTCTATGAATATGATTTGGCTCACGATTATGTTAAATGTTTTGAATATCACTGCAATCGAATGGCCAGATTGCACCAGCCCGCTACTGCTACTTGGTTCACGTGACCAATGCCTTTCCACTTGGTCACCGTGCCTACAGCTGCACGGCATATAAATTTTCAAAATTACCGTATTCTCTCAGATTGGTAATCAGGAGTGAGATTGTTTGAATTGTTGAAACAGTAAGATAAACTGAGAAAATACAGGATATTAAATGGATAACCATAAGGGAAAGACAGAACAGTGAATGATATTTCTCTGGCAAAATCTAAATGTCATTGCTCAAGATTCCGAAAATGCTATCATTCACAAACATACCACAATTTCGAATGTAACCTTTCGGACAAGCAATGCAAGCAGATTGCAAAATCTTAGTCTGAAACTCTTGCTGCAACTGCTTTAGTTTTAATAAACACGCACATGGGCTTTAGCGCTGTAATGATCTCTTAAACTGTCGAAGGAAATCCTTGCCTTCGAGAATACACGGAGAACGTTCACTGATTCATCCCAGTAATGGCAGGACTGTCCTCTGGAAGCATATATATACAATTATTCAATGCTCCGTGGAGTTTCGATTAAGAGGGGAAGGGAATGTCTCCATTCACAAATTAATAATTCAGTAGAACTCAATGCAGGGACACATAAAGTGATGAACAAATTGGCCAAGAACACGGACATACGTCAATTACTATGTGGAAAGTGTTGATTTCAGATCCACGGTGGCATTTCGTAATGATATTTACAGTCCAGAATCAGTCTGCACTGCAATGACTAGAGGCCGACTGTGATGTATTTGAACTGCAGTGACCATTAGAAATAGCTGAGACTCACTCAGGTCATGGAGATTTAGACAAATTATATTTAAAAAGCAAAGAGTTCATCACATAACCGTGAAATCTTTAGGTCACCCTCAGTGGGGGCATTGTGTGTAATCTTTGACCTCATTCTCACCAAAGGCATGTGAAGAGGTTAGTAAAGGCACACACACTGCTTATTGAATATCAAGATATTAGGAAGCCCAGGGATGGGGTTTCCCGAGACATAAAGACATCAGAAAGGATAGAAATGGTTTCATCGGCATGATAGACAGAATGAAGGAGTGTATTCATGAGATATGGAAATGCTGGACCAGAAACACTCAAGTTTTAAAGTAAACAAAAGGGATTTACACACAATGTGTGGTTTGAAGTGACTAAATCGGGGAAATTCCCTCTTTCGAGTCAATCAACAACTTTAGTTAGAGTTTCAAAACTCTTAGTGAATGATTAAGAAAAGCTTGGAAGAGAATTTCTTCCATTCAATAAAGTTACTGAAATCCTGAATGATATTCCAGAAATAAACTGGAGATTTCTGATTTCGTAGTGTTTTAAAAGACGCACGAACAAACATACAAGGAGGAATTTACCATTGAAAGAAAGGAAGCGTGTCGGTGTGGATTAATTTCGAATTTGGTTGTTTTCAGACACAAAGGCAGTTCGTGATCACGTACAGCTGAATGAGACTGAGTATCTTCACGTTTTAAATATTTGTAGTATGTTTGTTGATCATGGTGTCATTATTCTGAAAAGGTCGTTTCTCAATCCACAAAAACTGGTACTTTTCCATAAACTTGACTTTGCTCAATATCACCTTCCATCCGTACCTCGTAACACGACGACAAATCGAAGCTGCTCCATGTGAGGCTCAAATTTAAAACTTTGGCAGAGCACAGCCCACGATACTGGCACAGAGATACCTTGCACTGGTCACCTGCAGCACTGAAGCGACACATTACTGCTTACCTCCACATTCCTGGCTGTACTTTAACGGTAAGGAACCGAGTTTCTCTGATTCTATAGCTGGTAACTGGCATTATGCGATCATCTTCACCAGTGGTTCTGACCCCGTTTGAGGAATGTGGTGAGCTACTCATTGCAAAGATGTGCAGTCTGTTGAAATGTGCAAATTCAACATTTGCATTCCCTGACCCATGAGCCTTTTATTTTCTTTTTCATCGGTAGAAATGTTAAAATCGTCATCTCAACAGACTCAATGACGGATCTCCATTGTTTCTCTGACATCAAATTCCAAAGTGTAAACACCTTTGAATTCTTCCACCGCAATCTGCTGTTTGGGAAATGCACTTCCCCGTGTGTCAACTGCTGCTCCCAGCATGCGCTCTGGCACTGCTCTCATTTTCCTTCTGACACTTCCTCACTGTGTTGCTGTAATCATACAGTGACCTGGTGTCGTACAGCCCAGGAAATGATACAGATAAAGGTTTTTGCATTGTTTAATTCAATTGTCAGTTTAGCCTTATTTAGGATTTTGAAATTGTCTGTCCTGTACGCAAGGGCGTGTCAAAAATATCTGAGCAGAAGAAAGATGTTCCGAATAATGACATTGAGCACTGTGCACTCTCCTCGAGTTTGGAAAAAAATTCCTCACACACAACTTCACATCTCCTGCTGTCACCAGCTCTCCACTCCATTGACTTCAAATCTTCACAGAATTCAACAGATCTTTTTGCATAACCATTTCTTAATTTTTGCACTGATTACTGTGAGCAGAGTGTCACAGTGGGAGTGCGCTTGCCCCACACCCAGAGGTCAGACGATACTCTTGGAACCATACCGTGCTATTTATCATTTCACCAATACCAAGGAGAAACATCTGTGGTGTGCATAATTTACGAACTTCACTTGTTCATAAGATCAGAGATACCATCACTTACCTGACGAGGTGGCCGAGAGGTTACGGTGATGGGCCGCTAATCCAGTGTGATCTGCACGTGTGGGTTCACATCCCACTCTCGTCGCTGTTACCGACGATTTCCGATGTTGCTATCTTTGGGTGATTGCAGCTGTCTTACTGAAATTGGAACACCAATGGTCAGTTTAAATGCATCGACGCTATTATAAAGTCTCAAAGAATAGTTTGAGGCTGATGTCTAAACTGCATTGAAATGTAGATTGAATTGGAATAATTAAAAGGAACGCCGTTTTCTTTTCCAAGTCAAGTTGCCGTGAACTTTTATCGTCTGAAAGAGATCCAGGAAACCAAATAACGAGAGATACGAAGTTCATGTTTATGCATGGGATTCTTAATAAGTGTTTTGTCAGGTGAAATCTGTAGCAGGTTGGGTAGAACTGTTTCACCTTGGTATGAGCACAGAGGCACAGCACAAAACAATGGCGATATTTCAAGAGAGGCAGGGGCTGGGTGTAGGAGTACCGATAACTGCTGTAAATGCACAGTAGAGAATTACCGATGTGGGTGCCGTGCATGGGCACGGACAGACTTACACATTGGTCTCATCCTTTCCCCTTGCTCTAGCCATTGGTGAAGGCTGGACATAAGACACATAGAAACACAAAATGTGGGAAACAAGCTCCCTCTCCTTATACACGCAATTGATGCCTCACTTTGAACTATGAAAAACTGGAGAAGTCAGCAAGTTAACTGCAGGGACTGAATCTAAACTGTGGATCAATAACCACAAATTAATGCAGCATAAACATGAAATGATTGCAAGAGTCTTTAAACAATATTTCAGTTGAATAAAGGGAAATATGGCGCTATGAGGGAGCAACTGGCCAAAGTTCAATGGTTCAATACCTTAACGGGGAAGACCATGGAGGAACAATGGCGGATATTTCTGTGTATAATGCAGAAGTTGCAGGATCAGTTCATTCCTAAAAGGAAGAAAGATCCCAGGAGGAGACATGGGCGGCCGTGGCTGACGAGGGAAGTAAAGAAACATATAAGGTTAAAAGAGAAAAAGTATAACTTAGCGAAGATAAGTAGGAAAACGGAGAACTGGGAAGCTTTTAAAGAACAACAGAGGATTAGTAAGAAGGAAATACGCAGAGAAAAAATGAGGTACGAAGGTAAACTGGCCAAGAATATAAAGGAGGACAGTAAAAGCTTTTTTAGGTATGTCCAAGGCAACAAAAATGGTAAGGACAAAAATTGGGCCCTTGAAGACAGAAGCAGGGGAATATATGACTGGGAACGAAGAAATGGCAGAGGAATTAAATGGGTACTTCAGATCTGTGTTCACTGGGGAAGACACAAGCAATCTCCCTGAGGTAACAGTGGCTGAAGGACCTGAACTTTTGGGAATTTCTATTTGCCAGGATTTGGTGTTGGAGATACTGTTAGGTCTGAAGGTTGATAAGTCTCCGGGACCTGATGGCCTGCATCCCAGGGTACTGAAGGAGGTGGCTCGGGAAATCGTGGATGCGCTGGTGATTATTTTCCAGAGTTCAATAGAATCGGGGTCGGTTCCTGAGGATTGGAGGGCGGCTCATGTTGTGCTACTTTTTAAGAAGGGTGGGCGGGAGAAAGCAGGAAATTATAGACCAGTTAGTCTGACCTCACTGGTGGGAAAGATGCTGGAGTCTATTATAAAGGATGAAATTACGGCACATCTGGATAATAGTAACAGGATAGGACAGAGTCAGCATGGATTTACGAAGGGGAAATCATGCTTGACTAATCTTCTTGAATTTTTTGAAGATGTAACTCGGAAGATGGACGAGGGAGATCCAGTGGATGTAGTGTACCTGGACTTTCAGAAAGCTTTTGATAAAGTCCCACACAAGAGGTTAGTGAGTAAAATTAGGGCGCACGGGATTGGGGGCAAAGTACTAGATTGGATAGAGAATTGGTTGGCTAATAGGAAACAAAGGGTAGTGATTAACGGCTCCATTTCGGAATGGCAGGCAGTGACCAGTGGGGTACCGCAGGGATCCGTGCTGGGACTGCAGCTTTTTACAATATATGTAAATGATATAGAAGATGGTATCAGCAATAACATTAGCAAATTTGCTGATGACACAAAGCTAGGTGGTAGGGTGAAATGTGATGAGGATGTTAGGAGATTACAGGGTGACCTGGACAAGTTAGGTGAGTGGGCAGATGCATGGCAGATGCAGTTTAATGTGGATAAATGTCTGGTTATCCACTTTGGTGGCAAGAACAGGAAGGCAGATTACTACCTCAATGGTATCAAATTAGGTAAAGGGGCTGTTCAGAGAGATCTGGGTGTTCTTGTCCACCAGTCAATGAAGGCAAGCATGCAGGTACAGCAGGTCATGAAGAAGGCTAATAGCATGCTGGCCTTCATAACAAGAGGGATTGAGTATAGAAGCAAAGAGGTGCTTCTGCAGCTGTACAGGGCCCTGGTGAGACCATACCTGGAGTACTGTGTACAGTTCTGGTCTCCAAATTTGAGGAAAGACATTCTGGCTATTGAGGGAGTGCAGCGTAGGTTCACGAGGTCAATTCCTGGAATGGCAGGACTGCCTTACACGGAAAGACTGAAGCGACTGGGCTTGTATACCCTTGAGTTTAGAAGACTGAGAAGGGATCTGATTGAAACGTATAGGATTATGAAAGGACTGGACACTCTGGCAGGAGGGAACATATTCCCGTTGATGGGGGAGTGCCGAACCAGAGGACACAACTTAAAAATACGGGGTAGACCATTTAGGACAGAGATGAGGAGAAACTACTTCACCCAGAGAGTGGTGGCTGTGTGGAATGCTCTGCCCCAGAGGGCAGTGGAGGCCCAGTCTCTGGATTCATTTTAGAAAGAATTGGATAGAGCTCTTAAAGAAAGTGGAGTCAAGGGGTATGGAGATATGGCTGGAACAGGATACTGATTAGGAATAATCAGCCATTATCATATTGAATGGCGGTGCAGGCTCGAAGGGCAGAATGGCCGACTCCTGCATCTATTGTCTATTGTCTAAACACATTTCATTAACAGACATTTCGTTCTAATACCCGTGTAGCTGAATGAAGCAGCAGTGAATCCCATTTTTACGCAGACTGATGCACTCAGACACATTTCCCCAAGAGTGACACAGGCCTCTGGAGAAAACAAGCAGAAAGTAAGATTACACACACTTGGCTGATATTGTCCCATTTCAGACTTCAACACCAGTGTCCATATACAGCAAAGAAAGGAAGCAATAAGCCTCTCCCGTCCGTGTGTTCCTGACCCATTCTTTCCCCATCACTCTGTAGTTTGTACTTTTTCATACCGTTCTTACTGACAAACGGGCTCACGACCATTTTTCCCTGTCCTGCCGAACCGTAAAGTTTGATGTCTTTGCTGTTTGAAGATCTGCCAATCTCAACCTGATTACACCGAATGACCCTTCCTCAACATCCTTCTGCAACAAGAAATTATACAGATCCAGAACTGTCCGAGAGAATAAATGCTTCCTCATCTCTGTTTTAATTGTGAGATCCACATTCTAATATGTAGGTAAAAATCGCACAACACCAAGTCATAGTCAAATAGGTTTAATTGGAAGCATTAGCTTTTGGAAAGCTGCTCCTTCCTCAGGTTTTTGTGGAGTACACAGTTGTAAGACACAGAATTTAATGCAAATGATTACAGTGTGACGCAACTGAAATTATACATTGAAAAATAACTTGATTGTTTGTTAAGTCTTCCATCTGTTAGAATGACTATGTTGGGTTCATTTCTTTCTTACTTAATTCGCAAAACTTTTTTTTCGTAGTTACACTCTCAGGTAAAGTTTAACAATTAATGTCAACCCAGATAATTTGTTGAAGGTGTTAATCCCTGTGTCCTGTGTCCATGCCATAATGTTTAGACTGACGCTAAATTTAAAAAAAAACACGCTGCAGCAAGGATGCTTTGAGGCATGGTACTTTGGTGAAACCGAGCAGATGTTACAGAACAGATGAATGGCGACTACACATCAATTAACAGACCGTTGTGCCCCTTCTCTGTTGGGGAACACTTCAGTGGTCCAGGACATTCATAGCAGCAGCGATGTGCAGAAACAGATTGGGAAACAGATTTTGAAAAGGTGCAGAAGCCACAGCGTAGTCGTCATAGGCGATTTCAACTTCCCAAATATTGATCGGAAGCTCTTTAGATCAAGTAGATTGGATGGGGCAGTGTTTGTGCAGTTTGTCCTGGAGGCTTTTCTAACTCAGTATGTAGATTGTCCGACCAGAGGGGAGGCCATATTGGATTTGGTACTCGGTAACGAACCAGGACAAGTGATGGGCTTGTTGGTGGGTGACCATTTTGGTGATGGTGACCACAATTCTGTGACTTTCACCTTGGTTATGGAGAGTTAGAGGCATGCAACAGGGTCGGTTTTACAATTGGGGGAAGGGTAAATACGATGCTGCAAGACAGGATCTGAGGAGCATAAGTTGGGAGCAGAGGATGTCAGGGAAGGATGTCATTGAAATGTGGAACTTTTACAAGGAACAGATACGACGTGTCGTTGATATGTATTAACCTGTCAGGCAGGAAAGAGATGGTCATGTGAGGGAGCCTCGGTTGACGAGGGAGGTTGCATATCTAGTAAAGAGGATGAAGGACGCTGACATAAGTTTGAGGAAACAAGATTCTGACAGAGCGTTGAAGGAATACAGGATAGCGAGGAGGGAGCTGAAGAAAGGGATTAGGAGAGCTAAGAGAGGGCATGAAAAACTTTTGGCGGGTAGATCAAGGTTAACCCTAAGGCCTTATATGCGTATGTGAGAAACATGAGAATGACGGGAACGAGGGTAGGTCCGACCATGGACAGTAGTAGGAGACTGTGTATCGAATCGGAAAAGATAGGAGAGGTCTTGAATGAGTACTTTTCTTCAGTATTTACAAATGAGAGGTGCTGTATTGTTTAGAGGAGAGTATGAAACGGACTGGTAAACTAGAGGAGATACTTGTTAGGAAGGAAGATGTGTTGGGCATTTTGAAAAACTTGAGTATAGACAAGTCCCCCGGGCCTGACGGGATATATCATAGGATTATGTGGGAAGCAAGAGAGGAAATTGTAGAGCCGTTGGCAATGATCTTTTCGTTTTCACTGTCAACGGGGTGGTACCAGGGTACAGGAGAGTGGCGAATGTTGTGCCCCTGTTCAAAAAAGGGAATAAGGTTAACCCTGGGAATTACAGGCAAGTTAGTCTTACTTCGGTGGTAGGCAAAGTAATGGAAAGGCTACTGAGGGATAGGATTTATGAGTATCTGGAAAGACACTGCTTGATTAGGGACAGCCAGCACGGATTTGCGAAGGGTAGGTCTTGCCTTACAAGTCTTAGTGAATTCTTTGAGGAGGTGACCAAGCATGTGGATGAGGGTAGAGCAGTGGATGTAGTGTACATGGATTTTAGTAAGGCATTCGATAAGGTTCCCCATGGTAGACTTATGCGGAAAGTCAGGAGGCATGGGATAGTGGGAAATTTGGCCAGTTGGATAGAGAACTGGCTAATTGGTCGAAGTCAGAGAGTGGTGGTAAATGGTAAATATTCAACTTGGAGCCCAGTTACAAGCGGAGTTCCGCAGGGATCAGTTCTTGGTCCTTTGCTGTTTGTAAATTTTATTAATGACTTGGAAGAGGGAGTCGAAGGGGGGTCAGTAAATTTGCAGACGATACGATGATTGGTGGAGTTGTGGATAGTGAGTAGGGCTGTTGTTGGCTGAAAGGAACTTAGATATGATGCAGAGCTGGGCTGAGGAGTGGCAGATAGAGTTCAAACCTGTCAAGTGTGAGGTTGTCCATTTTGAAAGGAGAAATAAGAATGCAGAATACAGGGTTAACGGTCGGGTTCTTAGTTAGGTGGAGGAGCAGAGGGATCTTGGGGTCTGTGTTCATATCTCTTTGAAAGTTGCCACTCAGGTGAATAGAGCTTGTAAGAAGGCCTATGGTGTGTTAGCGTTCATTAGCAGAGGAATTTAATTCAAGAGTCGTGAGGTGATTTTGCAGCTGCACAGGACCTTAGTCAGGCCACATTTAGAGTATTGTGTGCTGTTCTGGTCGCCTCACTTTAGAAAAGATGTGGAAGCTTTGGAGAGGTTACAGAGGAGATTTACCAGGATGTTGCTTGGAATGGAGAATAGGTCGTACGAGGATAGGTTGAGAGTGATAGGCCTTTTCTCATTTGAAAGGCGAAGGATGAGGGGTGACTTGATCGAGGTTTATAAGATGATCAGAGGAATAGATAGAGTAGAGAGTCAGAGACGATTTCCCTGGATACAACATAGTGTTGCAAGGGGACATAAATTTAAGGTGAAGGGTGGAATGTATAGGGGGTATGTCAGGGGTGGGTTCTATACCCAGATGTGGTGGGGGCATTCATTGCGTTGCCTGTGGGAGTGGCAGAGTCAGAATCATTGGTTACCTTTAAGCGGCAATTGGATGCGTACATGGATAGGTGCATAACTAGGACAAATGTTCTGCGCAATATCGTTAGCCGAAGGGCCTGTTCTGTGCTTTAATGTTCTATGTTCTCTGTTCTCTTGTACATTCGACCTCAGACTTTTGGGTGACCATCATCTAAGGCAGACTTCGAAACAGGTAGCAGCTGAAAGTGCCCGAGCAGAGGCTGATAGCTAAGTTCGATACCCATGGTGATGGCCTCAGCCGGGACTTTGGGCTCATGTCACAGCGTATGTGATACTATGACCCTATCTTCAAACCGAGACCCTCCTACACACACACACACACACAAACACACACACACACATACACATTTGTGGGGTGAATTTGTACTTGCAGAGTTACATTGTACTTTGCTCAAAAACTGCGTGAATCCATGAAAGTCTCTGTTAACTCATTTTATACAATTCGTATCAGTCTTAACATGATGGAACAGACAGCAGCGCACGGGGGCTAACACTAATTGTTAAAGTCCATCTGAGAATGTAACTTCAAAATACAACATTTTGCGCTTTACATATGAAATAAGTGAAGCTAACACAGTCATTCTAATAGATGAGAGATTTAGCAAACAATTAAGATATTTTTCAATGTATGATTTCAGTTCCATCACACTGAAAACTTTTGCTCCAAATTCTGTGTCTTACAACTGTGTACTCCACAACCACCGCGGTCCGAATGAGCAGCGGTCCGAAAGCTAGTATCTTTGCTGTTTTGTAATGTCAGGCATACATGTTCAGTTTACGATTTTCATAAGAAACAACAAATATTTTTCCCTGACTGAAAATCAGCATTGGGAAATAGCAGTGAGAGAGCTGAATTTCAACACCTTCACAACAAGGAAGACATATGCAATGCTTGCCAATTTTCTTGGTGACTTTGTTTTTGCCTTATTGGTTCAGTTGAAAAATGACAGTCATTGATTTTTTAAAAGCATGGCGAGAGGCCCTTCAGCCTATTAAATCATTATCAATCATCAAACATCTTGTTTGGAAACACAGTTCCCAGCACGTGACTCATGGTCTGGTATGTTGTAAAATTTCATTTCTTCAGTTAAATTGTCATTCAATTTCTTAAGGCCTTAAGTGGTACTAAACACCTCTGTGAACTAACAGTTCTGAGAATGAAACTCTTTCTCAGAGCCAATTGTCAGTTTCCCTCAAGATCCTGGGGAAAATGTTTATGCACTCCGATCTGAATTGGTGTACCCTGTTTCTTCTTCAACTTCCTTATTATTTCTATTAACTGGCTTAGACTCCAATACAAATGTGTATGTGCAGGTTGCAGAAGTCACGTGCTTGTACTTTCACTGACACTCTGTGTCGCTCGGAGCTGCAGTCCTTCCCCACGCTGATTCAGACAGCACTGTCCTTCCTGTGACATTTCCCATGGAGAATGGAAGGACAGGCATTAATAACCCGCATTGGAAACGGAGCGGCAGTTCTAAAGCTTTTACACTGCACCAGCGAGGAATTGAGCTCCGATATCCCGCATAACATGCGGCGACATTAACCATTATACTACCGAGGACAACAGTTTCAAAGGAGACACTTCAGCCCGTTGTGGCTCCATTTTTCAAAAATAACTGCTTCACGGCCCGAATCGCTTAGCCCATAGCTTTATAGGTATTGGCAGAACATATTCACATCTGAACATTTCTTCAGGTAATAAGGGTTCCTGCCTCCCTGACACTTACGGACACAGTATTGCAAATCCCAACACCTGCCTGCCTATAACGCTTTTCCACACATCTACGTAAACCTTTCTGTCTTTCTCATTAAATTTCTGGCCCCCTATGATCGATATCTCCGTCGATGGGAAACGCTTCTTTCAGTCTACCTAATACATACACTTCATGATTTTGTACACCTTAACCATGGCTTCTCGCAAACTCCTCTTGCACGGTGACAAACAATCCCAGTCTGTCCTGTCTTTCTTCATGACTGAAACTATTCAGACCAGACACTATCCGAGTGAATCTCTCCTGCACCTTTCCCAGTGCGATCACATCCAGAGACCTATGTGAACTGCAGCCAATTGTCTAAGTAGAACCGAATGAACCGTTTTTACGTTGTTGCACCAGCATGCGGTGTGGCTCTGCAGCATTTATTGGATTGTGGTCCGGGGACAAGTGGAACGCAAAGGAGCCATGGACGGCAGTTTCCTTCCCTCAAGGACGTCACTAAAACATATGGGTCTTTCATGCAACGGAATTGGCAAATCCTTAATTGGAGGTATTTCTTGCATTCATATTTTACAATTGTCGTGGTGTGGTGGGAATCAAACCCATCGACCTTGAAATGTTAACTGGCCTTTCGTATTAACAATCACGCGATAATACCAGTAGGCTACGCAGAAAGCCATCACGGCTGATCTGTTCCAATTGAGTCTCTTTTTTCCCAATTATTCTGTGTGTCCATTTATTGAGCCTCACGTTCCAATAATCTCTGGTCCATGTCAGCAAAAACCGCTAAAGGAGAATTGACCACACAGCTACGATATCCAAACGAATTGAATGATTTAAACGTGCCAATGAAGAGATTGGTGCATGGTCATCCAACAACAGTGAGTAGGTGGTATCAACGTGAAAGTGTATGTTAAATTGTGCAATACCTCAGTCAAATGAGACGAGGGTCGGAAAAGAGAGTTAGGGTGAGTGGGAGGGAAAGACATCTGCAAGAACTTTTGGGGTTAAATTCTGATACATGAAACGCAGAAATATAAGAGGACGAAATTCAATGGAAAACAAATCATCACCTCGGAGAATATTATCATGTAAAAACGAGTAATTTCTTACCGTGTTTCACCAAAAGTAAAACTTTGAGAGAACTGACTATCATGATGTAGAGTCGATCCGAAGTCGTGGCAATTACAATACAGTAGACGAAATACCAAACGGTTGCAGCACTCCACAGACCACGCTTGCGAACTGCAGCTAGTATTTTAGCAGAGGAATTGTCAGGAATAATATACAATATCAGGACTTAACGACAGGCATGTGGGAACTCAGAATGGGCTGAATCTTTAGGTTCACCGTCCCCAGAGTCTATGGAGATTCCATTAATGAGATTACAGGATATTATTGAAACGTATGTTTCAATAGCATTACAGTTTAACATCGGCCACTTCATCATTTTGCCCACACAAGGCAATAACAACTGCTGCACGCAATCACACTTAATTCCAGTTCCAGTGCCGGAATCAGGGAAACTGTGTGAAGCAGCCACGAAGATCCAATTGGAAGTTGGAATGGAATGATGGGAGAGCAGCGCATGTATTTCCGAGGTTGGGATTGATTCTGGTCAAAAACGGAGAGGAATTGAATACTTGCACTCCCCCCCCCCCCCCCGTTTATTATATTATAGTCATAAGCAGTGCATGTTGCTGAGACAGCCGATTGGCGCATCTAAAGAGTGTTAAGACTTTAACTTTGGGGTGGCAAGGTTCGAAATTTCATTTTCATGTTTGGATCAGTGTTTTTGACATTGGGAGTAGCAGCTGCCTTTGCTCGCATCCCCACAGAATCTGCTTCTTGTTCCCAGTAAATACTGCAACCTGGAGAAGGATTTGCTGTGGTTATATAATAAACTAGTCATCCTTGGGGACTCACACACTAATCTGGTAATGTTAAAATTCGTCGAATAAAACCTGGAATGAAAAGCGGCCCTCAGGAACAGAGAACATGACTTTAATTTCCTGCAATCCCATTCATGCATGTCCCTTATGCAGGGCATTCTACCATCTTTACCCAATCCTGCCTACTTGTGACTCCACGGCCAGAACAACGTAGCTGACCCTTAATCCGAGAATGCCGACCGTGTGGGGACGCTAGCCATTCGGCCCTTTTAGTCGACTCCATCCCTCCGATGCACATCCTATCAGACCCACACCCCATACCTACTCCATTTCCCTTCATTTCCCCTGGCTGATCGCAGTAACCTGCACCCCTTCAGACTGTGAGAGGAAAGTCACACAAGCAAAGAGAAAATTTGCAAACTGCACACAGTCACACAAGACTGGGATCTAATCCATGTCTCTTATGCAGCGATGCAGCAGCGAATCAGGATGAACAACAAATGCTCTCCTGAACAGTGACATCCACACCCTGTGGGCAGATCGGGAAGAATGAAAACATATTCACAACATGGACAACGAGACTTGAGTCTGCGTGGACATGATTTGAACCAATCGTTCACTCTGGGTAGATACATGGACACCGATATCACAGAGAAACCAGGGCAATGTGGGATTCAAATACCTGCGAAGTGGAAACTCATTTACTCAGTTAAACTGGGGAATGACTGTTCAACAGTCCCTTGTATGGGGAGGGCTCAATGTGCAAAGAAAACTCCAGAGTAACCAACAAGATTACATATCCCAGAAGGAGATCAATTAAACTGTCAATGCTGCAGTTAATCCTAACCAGCTGCTTGTTTAATACCGTCAAAAGTCATAGATTCATGTAACATGAAAACAAGCTTTTCACTCCTTCCAGCTCATACTGAAAATAATGCCAAACTAAACGAGTTGCATCTGACGTCTCCTGTAATTGTTGAGGGTTTATAATGCCCTTGTATTATTACTGCATTGTTAATATAAATGTCCAGATATAATTCTGTTCAAATCCTGGCACGGCAGATGCTGGAATTTTATTTCTATAAATACCTAGAGTTAAGAGTCTAATGATGTTTTTGAATCAGTTGTAGATCTGATTTACTAATGCCTGATAGAGAAAGAAACTGCCATACTTACCTTGTCTGGCTGGCATGTGACTCCAGATCCATAATATCGTGGTTGATTCTGAACTGCCGTCTGGGCAATAAATAATGGACTACATACGAATAAATAGCTATTTTTAAATCCCACTGAAACTTTCCAATTCATTTATCTAAATATCCTGTAAACATTGTAAATGCACTTTCATTCATTATTGCCTCAGGAAGTGAATTGCACGCATAACCCATCCTCTGTTAAAAACAAGCCTCTCATGTCTTATTTTAAATCTCTCTGTTTTCAACGAAAACATTTGCCCTCTCGTTTTGAAGCCACCTCCTTGGAGAAAAGACAGTTACAGTTAACTCTATCCGAACTTTCAATAATTTATAAATTTCGATCAGATTGCGTTTCAAACTTCAGAGTTCGAGTGAAAATATTCTCAGCCTATCCAGCCTTTTGTTTTAACATAAACCTTCCCCACTAGCCATACGTTGGTATACCTCTTCTAAACCGACTCCAGCTTAATAATTTCCTTGCTATGACTTTAGACAAGAACTGGATGCAGTACTCCAGATGAGACCTCACCCAATATCCTATTCAACTTCAACAATACGTACCAACTCCAATGCTTAAATGACTGAGCAACGAAGGCAGGGTGACAATTGTTTTTAACCAATCTGTGTATATGTAAAGCAAACTAAAAAGAAATATTTAACTGCATTCCTGGCCTCCGTGTTCCTCAATCTTATGCAACGCCCTATCACTAATTGTATAAGCCCAACTCATATTTGATGTAGCAAAATGCAATGCCTTACATTTATCCATATTGATCTCCAAGTAACATTTTTCAGCCAAAAAAACATTGGATTACGTTCCTTCTGGAATCTTAGATCACCTTCTTTGCAGTCTCCAATTCTGGTGTCCTCTGTGAGCTTATGAAACATGGCTTCTATGATTTCCATAGTTTTCTCATATTGGCCAACGATTTTTAATTATTTGTAGTGGTGATCATTTAGCAGTGTAAATTATGTAACAATTAGTCATGGAGTTAACCATGAGGAAGAAAGCCATAGACTGCAGGGAGATTGGAAACAATTGGCAAGAAAGAGTGCTGAAAGGAATTCAATCCAGTGAAGTGGGTGATAATGAATTTGGGGAGAAACAATGATACAAGAGTGAATACTGAGTGGTTTACAGTAATAAAAGAGAAATTGGAGTAAGCATTCACGAATATTTGGAGGTGATTGGACAAGGGATTAAGTGGTCTCGAGGGGTTGGAGTTACTTTCTATTCTTGACCGCAGGTGGGAATATAAGAGCAGGGAAATGATGCTGGAATTTTAACAACTGCCTGTTCAGAATGAGTCAGAGGACCGGCCACAAGTCTGGTCGTTGCATTCATCTTTTTTATGAAGAATGATAAAATAGAAGATAGAGGGCGGCAAGAGACCATTTGGCGCATCATGTCTGGATCAGCACTCAATCAGATTTTCGCTGACAAGGCTCAAAGTCAGGCTAGCACGTTCCTTGGAGGAGAACTTGAAGATGGAGGTCATTCGATGCATAGGTCCATTAGACAATAGAGCAGAAATTAAACCATTCAGCGCGGTGTGTCTGCTCTGCCATTAAATTATGGCAGATACTTTCTAAACCCAGTTCTCCAGCTTTTGCCCCATTAACCTTGATCTCCTTGACAACCAGGCTGCTACATACCTCAGTCTTACATATAATCACAGCCCTGGCTTCCACAGCCTTATCTGGCAACGAATTCCATACATTCACCACTCTCTGGCTGAATCGGTGTCTCTTATTACTGCTCTCAAATGTCTCCTTTTTTTCCAAAGCTCTGCCTTTGGGTTCTAGTCTCTACTAAAAATGGAAACAACTTCCCAGCATTCACTCTGTCTAGGCAATTCACGATTCTATAAGTACCAATTAGATTTCCTCTTATTCTTCTAAACTTCATCGAGTATTGACCCAGAGCCCTCGAACGTTCCTCATGTGTCAAGCTTTTCACTTCTGTCACCATAATGGTGAATCACCTCTGAACACACCCCAGCACCAGTGCATCCTTCCTGAAACTTGAGAACCAAACGGACACACAGTAATCCAAATGTGATCTGACCAGACTGTTACAGAGGCGCTTTTATATTCAAATATTCCAAAAATAAATGTCAGCATTGCAGCCGTCTTCCAAACTACAGCTTCAATCTGCAAGTTCATCTCAAGAGAATCCTGGGCTAAAATACTCAAGTCTCCTTGCACTACAGACATGTGCACCTTCGCCCCAGTTAGACAACAGTCCGTGTCTTTATTCTTCTGACCAAAGTGCAACACCTCACACTTTCCCACATTATGCTCCAACTGCCATTTATTTTCCGATGCTCCCTAGATGTCCATATCCTTCTGCAGCATCCCGGCCTCCTCAATGCTTCCTGTCCTTCTGCCATTGTATTGTCTACAAATTGACACACAGTGCCCTCAGGTACTTTACCTAGATCGCTAATGGAGAAAATGAAAAGTTGTGGTCCCAACACAGCCTTGAGGAACGCCACTTGTCACCAGCAGCAATCCTGAGAAGGATCCTTTTGCTCCCAATCACTGCTTTCTGACCTGCGAGCACAGCTTGCCTCTGAAACCATGGGCCCTTTTCTTATTCAGTAGCCTCCTTTGCGGCAAATATCAATGGCCTTCATGAAACCCAGACACATATCATCCAATCGCTCTCCTTGATCTACCTTCCTCGTTACTTCCTCAAAGAGGAGGTTTTGCGGATTTGTTAAGTATGGCCTCTACATGATGAAACATTGCTGACTTTGCTTTATTTTAACATGCACTTCCTGGTATTCAGAAATTTCTTCCAACGGAATGGATTCCCGGATCTTATCCACAACAAAGATTCGGCTGATTGTTCTGTAATTTACCAGCTTTTGTGTGATTTTTCAGTCTTACAACATCCTTTCTGATTCTCGCGATTCCTGAAAGCTCTCCACTAATGTATCCACTATTTCTTCAGATGTCAACCTTAGAACTCTGGAGGGTACTCTATCTGGTCCAGATGATGTATCGACCTTCAGGCCATTCAGTGTTTTTTGCATCTTCACAGTGATGGCCACTAGACTCACATCTGTTCCCGCATTCTCTTGTATGTTTGGATATAACTCATGTCTTCCACCGTGAAGACAGTCACAAAATACTTTTTCAGTCCCTCAACAAGTTTCTTCTTCCCCACTACTTTCTGTCAATTGTAATTTTCCGATGGCCCATTGTCGGCTTCCTCCTCTCTTTTGCACTTATATGAATAACGAACCAACTGCAGTCTTCCTTGATATTCTGAGTTATCTTATAGTTAATCTTCCCCCTCCTCATTTGTTTTGTTGTTGCCCTTTATGGATCTTTGTGATCTTCCCAATCCTCTGATTACCCACTGCCCTTTGCCACATTATATACTTTCTCCTTTGACTTTACTCTATCAATGACTTCCTCAGTCAGCCATGGTTGCCTCATCCTCCCTACACCATGCCTCATCTTCCACAGGATGTGTCTCTGATGTGTCTGCGAAATTACCCTCAGACACTCCAGCCAATCCATTTCCACCTTTCTGCTTTCTTGCTAGGCTCCTCTCCTCACCAATTTCACCCAAATCCTCCCTCATGCCTCTGTACTTGAATATATTCAACTTTAATATCGTTACCTCTGTTTGTATCTTCTCCCTCTCAGTGTACTTTCAGTGTAAATTCAATCAAATTATCGTCACCGCCTCCTAAGAGTTCCTTCATCTTCAGCTCCGCTGTCTCGTCTGCCTCATTGCACAACGTTAAATCGAGTATTGCCTGTTCCGTAATTGGCTCCACCACAAGCTGCTACAACAATCCATGTCGTCGACTTTCCACAATTGAATTGAAATTAAATGAATTGATTGTCACGTGCACTGAGGCACAGTGAAAAGCTTGTTCTTGCGATCAATGCAAGCATATCACAGAGTTAATTTGCAGAGATGTATAAGTAACATGCAAACATATAATAGAATGTCCTTTGTATTTTTCCGGGCCGAGTTCACCACTCACTGTAACCGTCTCTGATCTTGAATGGTACAGGTGCCATACCAGGCAGTGATACATCCAGACAGAATGCTCTCAATTGTGCACCTTTAAAGTTGGCACATGTATTCGTAGTGGTGTATCAAGTGATCATCACCACTAGCGAGATGACATGATCAGACATATATCCCTCTCCCGTCCCTGTCCACTATCCACAGTGACCATGCCCTACAGTAAACCCTGTTGCAATCTGCCTTCACTTCCAAAACCTCCCCCAACTTGCCCCATGGAGTCTTCCCCCTGCATCTCTGCTTTTCTCACACATAAATGCATAGAGCGGAGTAGGCTGTCCGGCCCTTCAAGCCTGCTCCGCCGTTCAATCATATCATTGCTAATCTTTCTAAAGACTCAAATCCCCACTTCCTCGCCCTCTCACTGTATCCCTTATTACCTTTATTTATTCAAATGAAGTATCGCTCTTAGCTTTAAAAACTTTTATTGAAATAGCGTCAACTTCTTCGCTGGGCACAAGATTCCATATATTAACATCCGTCTGGGTGAAGAAGGTCCTTCTGATCTCAGTCTAAGTCTGCTCCCTCTAATTCTGAGGCTACGCCCGCTTGTTTGAGTTTCACCCGAATGTGAAAGTTTCAGTAAGATTGCCCCTTCGTTTCTCTAAATTCCAAAGAAAATAATCCTAATATACGCAGTCGCTCTTTATAGGCCAACTCCCTCAACTTCGGAATCAACCTAGCGAACCTCCTCTGCACCCCTCCACCACCCCTCCCCCCACAAGTGTCAGTTCATCCGTTCTCAAGGAAGGGAACCAAAAGTGCGCACAGCACACCAAGCATAAACTCACCAGCACCTTGTACAGCTGTAACATAACATCTCTGCTTGAACCTTCAATGAACCTACGTTACATCTGTCCAAATTCTATCTCGATGCCCTGCTATTTCATCCTCGATAATAGATTCTAGCATCTTCCCCACTGCAAAAATTAAGCTAACTGATCAATAATTCCCAACCTTGTATCCATCTCCCTTTTTCATCAGTGGTGTCACAGTAGTTGCTTTGCAACCTGCACAGACGGCCACGCAGTCGAGTGAATTTGAAAATTTCCACTGGAGCACTTGCTGTTTCTCCCGCAATCTCCTTTCATGCCCTGAGGTGCATTCCCTCACGGCCAGGAGACTTGTCGATCCTCAGCTCCACTAGCTTGTCGAACACTACCTCTACCTTAATAATATTTGTTTCCAGGTCCTCACCTACATTTGTCTCTTTTTAACTTACTGGCATGTTATTAGCATCCTCCACTGTGAAGACGGACACAAAATACAATGCCTCGGCCAGTTCATCACATCGCATAACTAAATGTCCCTTCTCATCCTCGAAAGGACCAACCTTTACTTTAGCCACTCTTTCTTCGTTTTATATTTTTATAGAAAGTTTGCTATCCGTCTTTGTATTCCGTACTTCGTCATGTTTATCTTTAAAGCTTCCCCAATCTTCCAATTTCAAGCTTTTCTTGGTTACATGGTATGCTTTCTCTTTGACTTTGGTAGCCTCCCTTATTTTCGAAGTCACGCAGGGCAGATTATCCCTCTTCTTGCAGTCCTTCCTTTTCACTGGAAAATACTTTTGTTGAGCGCTTCTACAAAAAAATCCTTTCTGGAAGTCCTCCCCTGCTCGATATCTGTCCCACCAAATAATCTTTGTTTCCAGTCGACATTAGCCAGATGCTCTCTCATTCTATTGTTGTGCCCCGTTTACATGCACAGGATTTTATCTTCACAGTCCCCATCTGAATTCTAAGCTCTGCCATATTTTGATCTCTCGTTCCGAGGATGCCTAACTATGAGATCATTAATTATCCCTGTTCCATTACACAGGACCAGATCAAGGATTGCTTTCTCCCTTGTCAGTTCCATTGCATACTGTTCAAGCAAACCATCATGGGTACATTCATCGACCTCCTCCTCAAAGGTACTGTGACTGAGCTGGTTCAACCAAGCTACATGTAAATTAAAATCCCTAATGATCATAGCTGACCCATTTTTACAGGCATTGCTTATTTGTTTGTTTATTACCTTCACCAGTGTGATGTTAATATTTGCTGGCCTATAGACTGCAATTATCAGTGACTTCTTCTTCTCAGAATTTCTACTTTCCACGCAAAGTAATTCAAACTCATTCCCAATAGAACACTTATTGCCTGACCACACTGCCTTGATTTCAGCCTTGTATAACAGACAGACGCCAACTTCTTTACTCTGCTCTCTAAACTTCCAAATACTCTCGTACTCCTGGATGTTTAACTCCCAATTGTGTCCAGCCCTTAACCGTATCTCTATAACGGTAATAAATCATTTTCATTCGTGTTTATTTGTGCCATTAAGTCTTCAACCAAGTCACAAATGCGACCAGCATTCAGGTGAAGTGTCTTTTTGTTAGGTTTCTTGTCCGCATGATTTCTCTAATAATATTTCCGTTTGCTTCTTGTCTCTACTCACCTGACTATTGCCGTCTTCTCTCCTCTGTTTCCAATGGTCCAAACACCCTTCCAGGTGAAGCAACACATGAACTGCACTTCACGCAATCCAATCTACTGCAATGTGGTTTCCACTATCTTGGGAAATGAAGTTTGGATTCGGTGAACACATTGTAGACCACTCAAGTTCTGTCTTCAAGAAGAGTTCCAGCGAGACTCAGGGCATGCTGGAAGGATACCACCTCAGTTTGTATTTGAGGTGTCTGCAGCCTTCCAGATCCCATATCATTTTCATTTTTTTAGGGCCGAAACTCTCCCAATCCTATCACTCTATCAAACACACAAAGGCCCGGTTGTCACATAGCCTGCCATAACACACTACATATGGATCGCCACTAATAGTCTCCATTAACAGCTATTCACCCTGCCAGCCAGATCATCATCCACTCCTTTGTCCAACTGTTCTTCTCTCTATTTGAACTCTATCTGTCCCTTTCGTTTAATCCTTACCCTCGCCCAAACTATTTCTTCTGCAGATGAACCAACATGTTCCAAGCTATCGTCAGTTCTGAGGATGGTCACTGGACTCGAAATGTTAACTCTGATTTCTTTTTTCAGATGCTGCTAGACTTGCTGAGTTTTTCTAGCACCATCTGGTTTTGCTCTAGTTAGAGTCGGATATTGCGAATATTCCAAGAAGAATGACTGCGCATGACCTGGTAGAAACCTGTTACTCTGCTTGTGTAATGATCCCCTGCTCAGATGACAGAACTGTGTACCTCTTGAAAAGTTCTCTAGTGGATAGTTCCCATTACAAGGTGAGCCATCGGCATCAACTTCTTCGGTCAATGAAGACAGTAATAATTTCTACCGCAATTCTCTCCTGGATGTACTGAACAGCAGAGAGAAATAAAAGTCCCTCATGTCAAATGTGAACGGATTGGCGTCCACGCAGGAGTTGTCATCAAGTGCTGGTCTATTTTGGGATAGAAAACACTGAAACGCTTTCTCACTGTAACATTGTGCCATTGGGTATCAAAACTAAAGGTTTAATAGGTGCAAAGGCTGAAAACAGCGTCTTCCAGTTAAAATAGGTGAATGCAGTCCCTCCAATGTGAGAGTACAGTAGTGTACAATTGTAAAGATATATGGATCAATCACTTCACACATTCAGCTGGCAAGCAGTCCCTTTGTGAGAAGACATCTGTATAAAATGTAGGAAGATGCACTCAGAGGTTCTTGATCAGTTTTATATCTGAACTGAGATTATACTGGAGTTGTTGAGAGTCTTAAACGTGGACAAATCCTCAGCTCAGAGTGGAGTTGTAACTTACGTAACTTTGTGAGACAGAGCAATTTAAGGGATTCTGACCAATGTTAACATTCCTCTTTGGCCACAGGGAAGTTGGTCGAGGACTGCAGGACTACTAATGGGGTTCCACTTTTTTACATGGCAGGTAGAAAAAAACCAGCGAAATACAGCCACGTGAGTCTCACAGGAGTGGTCAGGAAACGTTTGGAGAAACCTTTGAAGGAGAGAATTTTTGCGACTTGTCCAGGCAAGGTTTGATCAAGGAGTCAGCATGGTTTTCTTAAAGGAGATGATGCATAACAGATCTGATTACATGATTTGAGGAAGTGATCAGATGTTCAAACAAGGGGAGTGAAAATGATGTCGTGTATGTGGGTTTCAGCGAGATCCCCCCACGGGGGACTAATAACAGGTTAAAAACATAAACAATTCACGATCACGAGGTGTCAGAGAAATTCAGCCAAATGGATCAGAGATCAGGTACAAAGCTGGCAAGAAGTTTGATTAAACAAATTGACATCACAGTAAAGACATGTACCAGGCTGACCCAGAACTGATTCTCTGCACAGATGGCAAGAATATTCTCCCCCAAGCAGAGAGTGCAGGCAGATTTCATAGGGGTACAAAACAAAGAGGATAATTTTAAATCTGTAACAGCATGGTGGCGAAAATTGTGAAACGATTAAAACAAGAATAAACTAAATGGAATTTAAACAAGCATCTGGCAGTAACAATTCATTTGTAATTGCCACTGTAGATTCCAGCCATCTCCTCGAATGGGTGAAAATGTCTTATAGAGGATTCTTAACGGCACTTCCTGTCTGCATGAGTATGTGTAAATGTTCCTTCTCCTGTCATTCAGTTCTGGCCATTGTGTTCCTTCTGGGAGCAAAGTCTTCCGGGGTCTCTCAGTCTGCCTCTTTGTTTATGCACCATTGGTTTATATGGGAAACGAGACTGCGGTTAGGGTATTAGGACTGAAGTGATGATCGAGGCTAGGAGCTTACTGGGAAGGCTGTTTGAGAAGTGTCTTACCTGGTCTGGGAGTAGCTTAGAATATCTGGATTCGATATTCACCTGTTTGGCCACGGCTCAGGCATTGTGGGTGTGTTCTGTGTGTGTTGGCAGGCATGATTTCTGTGTTTCGCCAACATGCTTCTGTGTTTTTTTTATGTGGTTATGGTGTGAGTGGGAAGTGTACCAGATTTTCTCCCACAGTTTGCCCTTTGATGAAGAGCATGTTGAAAAGTTGCAATGTAGCCCCGACAGGGGAGGCTATCAGTGGTGGGGCTTCGGTGTCAGAGAGGTAGTAGTCAGTGTCTGAATCTGACCGAGTGTAGTTTGTGTCAGGGTAAGGGATCTCACTCCAGCGAACTTGTACAAGCTGTGTTGTGAGGAGAGCAGGGGTAAAAGTGCTGTACAAAACCAGCAGTAACTCATAGGGAGGCCCATGGCCAGGATAATGATACCCACAACCACAATAAAGGATATCAGTACCTCTAGCAGTTCAGTGCCCCGTGAGCCATGCCAGGAGGTTGCCCAGGTCCACAGGTCCCAGTGGGACTCCGGTTCATTTGGGGCAGAAGCAGCCTGTGGAAAGTGGCATGACAGTTCCGTTATATTTTCGTTGGGTTCAGGGATGTAGGTACAGCAGTGTTTGCGAATGAAGGCCATGGTGTCCCTTTTTTTGTGCAGCCAGTAGTCCATGGCCATTCTGTTTTGTTGGTGACACAGTGCGATTGGCGACAGCCTTTGTATTCAGCTGGGCAAGACTTTCAGCCGTGGCATTTTATCTCCTCTAGCGTGGTGACCAACTGATGTGTCTCTATGTCGAGGTGCAGGGTTTCGTAAGTTGTCACAAAAAGGGGGGAGACGGTATCTCATCTGGGGCAGTGAGGGCGCGTTTCCTGCGGGGAATAAGCTTCTGAAAGGGAGACGACTGGGAGTGGTAAAGGAGTGCTACCACATACCACGTGCCAGCCCATGACAACGCCAGCCAGTGTATGCCTTGTGGCCGCAGACAAAATCAGTGTCATTGTATGTTCTTAGCAGGTGGGTTTGGGATCGTGTCCAAATATTATTGAAAATGGAATTGTGGCAGACATATTGTGGCCAAGTATACCTAGGTCGCTGCACTCTGCTACAGACCAGAGTACTGCAGAGGTCAAGAGCAGTGAGTTAGTGCACCAGATCCAGCCAGCCATACATGCAGATGGCTGGCTTCTCGTCATGCCGATCATACCTCTGTCTGAACCCCATGCGGTGGTGTCAGTGATGGTCAATATTGGGTGTTCATGTGAGAGGTTCTGGGCTGTGTAGAACCATCCTGTGAATTTGTCTAGGTGGTATCCTGCGGATTTCCAGTCGTCTTAGCTATTAGCCACAAGAATGGGCGGTCTGATTAGCAGACTGATCGTTGTGACCCCAGGGACCTGTCCCGTTTTAGCCACAATTCGGCCATCTATGCGGTGTTAAAAGGGACTGCGCAGTGGGGAATGCCTCCGTAGGAATGTTCAGGGAAACCATTACAGACCCACCAGCTGTTCTGGGTTATATCAAGGAAAACGTTCACCCACGGCTCACGGTGGATGAAGTCCCCTGTTCTGTTTGTCCTGTTTCCGATCAGTGATGATGTGCAGGTCAGACCAAGAGTGATGATCCCGATGGCTGAGGTGAGCAACTGGATCCCTCTGTGGTATGTGGAGCTGTAACCTGTTCTGCTTGGTTGTCCATCTGTGCAAGCGGAGCCCTCATTCACCGGGTAACATTCTGGTCTCCCTTAGAGCGTAACAGCTGTCGTGGTCGTGAGACAGACCAAGAGTGGTCCTTTCCATCTCGGGGAGAGAGAATCTTTTGGCAGGGACTGTCACGTTACATTGTGCTCAGTTTAAACGGGTGAAGTGGTTCCTGCAGTGGTGTGGACACCGCAGCTTTTTATTTGTTCTTTTTTGTTTTACCCCCACACTATTGCCTATCTACGGTAGTGTTTATGTTTCCCCAGCACCCATGTTGCGTGTGTGTAGGTTTGAGACACAGTGAAGAACACAAGATGCACGAACCTTAATTCAGTTTCCATCAGCTGGAAGAAAAGAAACACCCAAGTGCCCAGTACACTGCAGCTTTTGCAAATCATGGTTTAAAGTGATCCTTGAACCTAATCTAAGAGAGTTTCCTGTGTTCAGAGCAGCGCTGTGTCATTGGCTAGTTTTGGGGGTCCGGCTGTGGGAATGGGTCGTTCCATTCGCACTTCAAATGGTGTAAAATCCGTCGTTTCGTTTCCCTATCCTCTGACTGTGTAAACACCAGTGGTCGACCATCTAGCCAAGCGAGTCCTGTGTCCTGATGATTTTAGGGAGGGTGGATTTGAGGGTGGCGTTCATTGACTCCACCATTCCTGATGAATGGAGAATGGTACGTAATGTGTTATCTCCAGGGTATCCCGACAGCTTCCCAGTCAGCAGTAATGAGCTTCGCGTTGAAATGGGCCCCAATCCCCGTATGTTTCTCTGTGCCCTGACATAGAAACCTCTTGTAATAACGTAGTGACATGTTGACATTAACTAGGATATACTTGTCTTCCTCCTTCTGAGGCATGTGGGCAAGGTCAATTAGAAGGTGGGTGAAGTGACCCTCAGGAACTTTTATTTAGTCATGTTTGGCCATCGGCTTCCATGCATTTTTTGGTGGACAGGTGAGGCTCTGTGACAGCAGGGCTTGGGCAGCTGCAGTGAATCCCGCTGCATAGCAGGAATGGCTGACAGCATCTTGCTTCTGTGTCCGATTCCGTGTGCTGCCAGTGCCAATAAGTGCAGATAGGCTTTCAGGTAGACGATGCAGGGGTGGTAAGAACCTGCAGGGCCAGTGATTGTAGACACCAATGCGGGCCCATGCGGCCCTCTCATCTGGTGCGGCGGCTTGCTATGCTGCTCGGACTGCATCGAGAGGGTCAGGAGGCTCTTGCGGTTTCACCACGCTGTGTGGTCTGTAGGGCATAAGTAGCCAATGATAGTGCAGATTCCCGGGTGGCTGCATCAGCTGAGGCATTTGTTTGGGTTACGGGATCGGTGGTAGAGTTGTGGGTGTCACATTTTAAAATTGCGACTGCAGCAGGTAGCGGGACTGCTTCTAGGATGTTGGAAATGAGTGCTGCACGTTGGAGTGGTCTCAATGCTGAGCTGATGAACTTCCTCTGTTTCCATATTACGCCTAAATCCTGAACGACTCCAAAGGCACATCTGGAGTCTGTGTAGATATTGGCTGTGCAACCCTGTGCCAGATTGCAGGCTCTAATGAGAGCAAAGAGCTCTGCTGCCTGTGTGGACACCCCATCTGGTAAAGCAGCTGATTCGAGAGTGGTGAAGGGGGTGCAGATGGCATGTCCTGCTAATGTGTATAGGTCTGATGGCCGGAAGGAAGATCCGCTGTTGAAAAGAATCTGGTCAGGGTTTTCTGAGACCGGTCAGGACACCTGCTGAACTAGGCAATCGTGAGGACTGCAGATGTTGGAGATTAGAGTATACATGTGATTGGTGCTGGAAAAGGACAGCAGGTTAGACAGCATCCGACAAGCAGGAAAATCAATGTTTCTGGCAGAAGCCCTTTGTCAGGAATGCTGAACCAGGTCCAACCAATTGTGGTTGTCTGCGGAATCATGTTAGGTGAGCGGAATTAGGGTGGCGGTGTTCAAAGCTAGTTCGCGGTTTAGGGAAAGTTTTGCCGAGGTCACAAAGTGACCTCATGACCAGTTCTCAGAGTTGCAGGAAAATGTTGGATTGCTGCGGAATGAAGCAGCAGGGAGAGACAAAGTGGGACGAAAACAGTACACGGGTGATCTAGCACACTGGGGGTGGCCTTATCCACTGTTACTGTGGCTGCTACCACGGCAAACAAACATGCCAGCATTCCGCTCATAATAGGTGATAACTAAACATTATAACAATGTGGGCGGCACGGTGGCACAGTGGTTAGCACTGCTGCCTCACAGCGCTAGAAATCCGGGTTCAATTCCCACCTCAGGCAACTAACTATGTGGAGTTTGCACGTTCTCCCCGTGTCTACGTGGGTTTCCTCCGAGTGCTCCGCCCTGCAGGTCAGGTGAATTGGCCATGCTAAATTGTCCGTAGTGTCAGGTAAGGGGTAAAGGTAGGGGTATGGGTGGGTTTCGCTTCGGCGGGGCGGTGTGGACTTGTTGGGCCGAAGGGCCTGTTTCCACACTGTAAGTAATCTAATCTATAAAATGCAACAGGGCGATGGAGATCCCCATGAAGCTGTGTTAAAATGCAAGGCGCGAATCCGTCTCGCTTGCTTGCATAAAGATAGAAGCACTGTGAGTAATCGGGGACTGTCAGAGCAGGAGTGGAAATTATTTGTTGCTTCAGTTCAGTGAATGCCCGTTGCATTTTGGATGTTCACTTCACTCTGGCTGGCTGTTTAGGGGAAGCTGCCTCCAGCAGAGGTGCATCAATAGCACAATGGGCAGGAGTCCAGGGGCTGCAGTAGTTAACCAGCCCCAAAAACACTTGCAGCAGCCTGTTCGTGGCAGTTAGGGGAAGCTGGGTGATGACAAACAATTGCTCCTTGGACAGTGCTCTGAGGACACCCTGTGCTTGATAGACACCCTTTGCCCATCCTGTGCCAGAATGCAGACCAAGGCTGCCGTAAACTGCTGCATGGATTAGCGGAGGTGGCAGCTAACAGCAAGCCATCCGCATACTGGAGGCACGTGCTGTGGTATGGTAGGTGAAGGGTGGACAGGGTGAGGTATACTGCAGCAGCATAAATATGGGGCTTACCGAATATCCTTGGGGAAAGCCAGTCCATGTATTTTGGCAGCCGCCATATGTAAAAACATAAAGTTTCAGGGAACAACTTCATGGTGAATGAGGCTGAGCAAAGATCGATTACAAGATTATCAGGTGGAGGAGGCGGGGATACTGATCAGGATAGCATTTGTGTCCTGAACTACTGGGAAGCAGGGAAGAACAGTGGCACTAACAGCCTCCGATCATGATTTTCAATGCTTCGGGATAGTTAAGAAAGGAGCGTTGCATGAGGTGTGGGCACGAGGAGTCTGTGTTGCAGAGGTGATTCAATAACTGGTTTGATTCCTAATACAGCTGCGGGTGATTCGGGTATTCTCGTATTGATGGCAAATTGCTCCCTGTCTTAGTGTAACTGTATTTGATTGGGTGGACAACAGCTTGCCTGCATGGTTCTATTATTGTGCCGAGAGCGCACACAAAACTCGCCCTGTCCAAACAGTGCATGCTCGACGAAGGGGTCTGTCTAGTCTAAATGGTGTGAAATGTATTGTTGGATGTGCGACATACCCTATCATTGTTGTGAGATCTTTGGGGTGCCACGTGTACTTAATTATAAAGGAATTGTGCGGGACTGCTTTGCAGGCCAGTACAGCCTGCTCTGCGCTGGGTTGCACGTCTGCTGCAACACCCTGTGGTCTGGTAAAGTATCTGCCAGTGATGGCCAGTGGGGAGATGTGCTCCAGATGTGAGTCCATGAGTGGAGGATATGTTGATGCTCGTTCCCGGGTTGCAGAAGCTGGACAGTGAAATTGACAGACGAAACTGCCACCCACCAGAGAATGGGTGAAGGATAAAGGGGTAGTTGATATCCGGGAGCGGAGAGGGACAGGAAGGGTGAGGGTAGATTCTGGCTGGCACAACCAGGCGCATAAGCCATATATTAATCTCACAACTAACAGCAGGGCAATTCCAAAGGTGTGTTTCAAACATCCTGGAGCCTTCGTGCACCGCCACGTCACAGAAAGTGCTGAAAAGATAGAAAGAAAAAACACAATAAGAATGGGCCATAAAGAGTGAATTTCACCAATCACAGTCTCGATTCGATTGCATTTCCATTTCGCTGTCATACCGTGCAGCATACTTTCAGTCACTGTGTCTATTTTGCAGAATAAGAGTCCCAAAGAATATTCTCCATCCTAAAACTGGAGGTAGCATTTCAATCCGAGAATGACAGATCACATTGTGAGAATGCTCTGACCTCGTGGCTAATTCGAGATGTCACTTTCCTTGCCTTTTACCTTAAACGTGCAATTTGCTGCAGAGATGTTCACTCCTGGACATCAGCCACATGGATACCAACTAAGTTGGAAACCTGTGTGGGAATTGACGGGAAGCGACTCAATAAATTTTGCTAAATTCCATGGTGCTTATTACAAATGCAGGTTCTGTTCACTTCAATCTAAAAAGCAGTTTCTGAACATAGTAACAGAACTAATTACCTGACCCCACCCCCACTCCGGAAGAGGTCCTAACTGCACTCGAGTGCTTTTTGTTCACGATGAGAAGAGCTCTCACGCCTGAGTCACCTTCACGTCTGTGGTTGCTGAGTGAATCAAAAAGGAGTTTCGCCAGAGCTGCAACTGCCTCACTTCTCCACTCGCCCTCCCCGTTTACATTTTCCTGCTCCTCAGTGATTTAAAGAAAACCAAATGGATGCGAAGTCATTGTGTAGCCTCTCTGTCGATTCCTCTGTTTCAGTTCCAGCATGGCATAGATCTCGGGGCGCACCTTAATACTAGCGACGTTATGAAAACAAAGGTCCAAAGGTTCCTCTGAGAGTTTAATTTCTTTCATTGCTGTTGCTGATTGAATGAACCACTAACGTGCGAACTGCTCCAAAACATGATTCAGGACCTCTGGTGCCAATTCTCGCACGTTGAATAACGACAGACAGTTTCCAAACGAGGCCTTTCAGAGACGACTTTGGGGTACATTTGACAGACAGACAAGTTCAGGAATCCGTGGTGCGCTGGGACACCAGCGCATCAGCTTCTTCCCTGTCTTTGAACTGGGCCGCCTGCGCAAGGAGTGCAAATGTGGCACTGCTTTTCGTGTAAGGATCAGAACGCGGTAACTAAATTCTCAAACAGAATGGGTTATGATCAGAACCAGTTTGGATAAAAACTTTACAATGCTTTGCACAGTCATTAAATGGAATTGCATTACATTTCACTACGTGAGCGGATTTATTCAAGCAACTTCGAAGGCTGGTTTGCAGATGGGAAAGCAAGCACGAAAGCTCCGTTCTTGTCCATGTAAAAGGCTGCAGTTTAAGAACAAAGCAGTTTCTGCCCAGTCCCGAACTGGGGACCTTCCGCGTGTGAGGCGAACGTGATGACCAATACAGTACAGAAGCAACCCTCAGCCACCCCTGCTGCGGCTCAGTGGCATCCAGCACTGAAAGTTGAAGCCATTCTTCGTTTCACCTTTCTGTTTCCAATAGCTCGTTGTTGTCCAGCGTAATTGACATCTTGAAAACGTAAAAAGAAACACGTGAAAGTGATGACAAAATATAGACAAGGATGTCGTCAATGTTTGGACCATAGGGCGAGGTGGAATAGGCTGGGACGACTTTCCCTGCAGCATAATGGCTGCGACATGATCTTATGGAAGGGTTGTAAAGTGAGTATTTACGTGTTTTACCCAAGTTGGGGTGAGTTGAAAACTCGAGAGCATAGGTTTAAGGTGAGTGTGCTGAAATTGACAAAGGGCCTGAGTCACATTTCCCACACAGAATGTTGTGCGTGTATGGAATGAGCTACCAGAGGAAGTGGAGGAGGCTCAGAAAATTGCAAAGTTAATGTATGAGTTTCTGGATAGGATGGGTTTAGAGGGTTTGGGGCCAAATACTGGTGAACCGGACTTGTTTAAATTTGACTATGTGATGAGCATGGACGAGATACACCGAAGTATCTGTTTCCACGCGGTGTACCCCAATAACCTTGTGTTGCTTACACCGGCTTTACAGGATTACTGTTTAGCGGAGCTTGTCATCGCAGTCTGTGGCATAATCCTTTATTGTGTTCGACTGCTCACTGGAAAGGTAGTATTGCGAAACACTGCAGAAAGGAACGACTTCCTTACTTTTGCTCCGACTGACCATACTATGTGAAATTTTCCCAGATCCTCAGTTAAGGATTTTTACAGCTGGAAGTTACCTCAGAAACCCTGTCAACTCATAATGTATTGAGCGAATCGCAAAACAGAAAACATTTAACACGGAACACAAACAAAACTGGAATACCTAATGCATTTTCAGACACAGAAATGCATGAATGGAAAACGTGAGACAGTCCGAGGGCATGATTTATAAAGTAATCTCACAACTAACAACAGGACAATTCCAAACTACTCTTTCAAACATACTGCAGCCTTAGGGAACCACCACTTCCCAGACAATGCTGGGCAGAGAGAGAAAGAAAGAACCTAATAAGAATGGGCCATAAAAAGTGAATTTTACCAATCACAGTCTCGATTAGATTACCTTTCCCTTCCGATGTCTCCAGGACGGAAATGAAGGAAATGGGAGAAATTCAATAACATATCACATCGAAATCTGTTGGAACGATTTTCCCATTGGCCAGAAAACCAAATAACGACGAGTCGAGTCACCCCAGGACTTTGTTTCACAACAGCGATGAAATAACAGTCTCCATTCGGTTCCAGTACAAGCTAAACTTGCCTGGAACAGCACAGCTGCTTGCGATTTTCTGCGCGGGAGGCGAACACAATCAGGACAGACAGAGACACTTTGAAATATTTGGCACTATCCCACGCCAAAGATAATTTCCTCGGGACCGAGCCCATTTTTCTTTTGTTTTTAACATCAATTCAGTCGGGACCGAAACAGCATTTTCACAAGCTGCAGTTGATTATCAGAAATGGCAGTGGTGGGATTCGAATCAAAGCCCCTTTCGAGACTGGAACCGGGATCCATCGCCTTAGACCGCTCAGCCACACTACCTGCTGGGTGACCCATTTGCTTGCAGTTCCAATTATGCTCTCCTGCATAATAACACATGTGAAGTCACATGAAAATGGTTCCATGATCCCTCTCCGACTCGCACAGCTGCTGGGATGTGCCCATCTACAATATCAATTTCGCAGCAGATAATCATAGCCCATCAATCCAGACAAAATTCAATGGTAAGCTGAGTCTATCTTTTCAGCTCCAAATGTATCTGTGAGAATATATGTTCGGTTATGATTTGGTCAAATAACCATGAGCGGCTTGACATTACTGTAATTTCGATTCTTGCTTTGCTAAATGATTTCACCCATTGCTTGAAACAGGACGACTTTCACGTTTACACGGAACATGAAACACACTGGACTACAGGGAAAACGCACAAAGCTGAGCAGGCCATGTTCCACATCATACCGTGCAGCATAGTTTCAGTCACTGTGTCTGTTTTGCAGAATAAGAGTCCCAAACAATGTTCTCCACCCTAAAACCGGAGGTCGCATTACAATCAGAGAACAACAGATTACATTGTGGGGATGCTCTGACCTCAGAGCCAGTTCGAGATGCCACTTTCCTTGCCATTTCTCTTAACCGTGCAATTTGCTGTAGAGATGCTCACTCCTGGACATCAGCCACATGGATACCAACAGAGTTGGAAACCTGTGTGGGAATCGACGAGAAGCGACTCAATAAATTTTGGTAAATTCCATGGTGCTTATTAGAAATGCAGTTTCTGTTCAGCTCAATCTAAAAGGCAGTTTCTGAACGTAGTAACAGAAGTCAAAAGGTAATTACCTCACCCCACCCCCACTCCGGAAGAGGTGCTAACTGCACTTCATTGCTTTTTGTTCACGATGTGAAGCGCTCTCACGCATCTGTGTGATCTTCATGTGTCTGGTTGCTGAGTGAGTCACAAAGAACTGCCTCGCTTCGCCACTCGACTTCCCCGTTTAGATTTTCCTGCTCCTCAGTGATTTAAAGAAAACCAAATGGATGCGATGTCATTCTGTAGCCTCTCTGTTGATTGCACCTTTTCATTTCCAACATGCCATTGATCTTGGGGCGCACCTTAATGCTAGCGGCGCTATGAAAGCACAGGTCCAAAGCTTCCTCTGAGAGTGTAATTTATTTCATTGCTGTTGCTGATTGAAAGAGCCACTAACGTGCGAACTGCTCCAAAACATGATTCAGGACTTCTGGTGCCAATTCAGGAATCCGTGGTGCACTGTGACACCAAGGCATCAGCTTCTTCCCTGTCTTTGAACCGAGTCGCCTGCGCAAGGAATGCAAATGTGGTACTGCTTTTCGTAGAAGGATCAGAACGCGGTATCTACACTCTCAAACAGAATGGCATATGATCAGAACCAGGTTGAAGAAAAACTTTACAATGCTTTGCACAGTCATTAAATGCGGTTGCATTACATTTCACTGCGGGAGCAGATTTGTTCAAGCAACTTCGAAGGCAGGTTTGCAGATGGGAAAGCAAGCAAGAAAGCTCCGTTCTTGTCCATGTAAAAGGCTGCAGTTGAAGAACAAAACAGTTTCGACCCGGGGAATTTTTGCGTATGAAGCGAACGTGATGAGCACTACACTACAGAAACAAGCCTCAGCTGCGTGTTTTGCCGCTCAGTGGTATCCAGCACTGAAAGTTGAATCCATTCTACGTTTCACCTTTCTGTTTCCAATAGCTCGATGTTGCCCAGCGTGATTGACATCTTGAAAACGTATAAAACAACACACGCTTCCAACTCAGTTCCAACACGTTTTCAACTCAGTTGGTATCAATGTGGCTCATGTCCAGGTGTGAACGTCTCTGCAGCAAATTGAACTTTTAACGTAAAATGCAGAAAAACATACACACCAACCTGCACCAATACCTGTCTCCTGTTATTAAACAGTTATAGACAGAAACACAAGCACACAACCTTCCACAACTACCCTGTCTCCTGCCATTAAGCAAATATATGCAGAAACACACACAGCCGTGCATCATCACGCTGTCTCCTTCCATTAAATAGGTATACACAGAAACACACACAACTCTCCACCAAAACCCTGTCTCTTGCCAGTAATCAGATATACACTAAAACACACAACACAAGCCTCCACCACCACGTTGTGTCACACTATCAAGCAGATATACACAGAAGCACACACACACACAACCCTGCACCAACACCTTTCCTCCGAACAATAAACAGATGTACACAGAAACACACACAAATCTCTAAACCACCTTCCTGTCTCCTGCCATTAAACAAATATAACAGAAACACACACACACACAACCTTCAACACCACATTGTTTTCTGCCATTCAACAAATATACACAGAAACACACACACACACACACACACACACACACACACACACACACACACACACACACACACACACACACAAAATGGCCCACCATTACACACTCACCAGCAATTAAACAGGCATAAACAGAAACACACACGCATCTCGACACCATCCCCCATCTCCTGCCATTAAATTGACATAAACAGAAACACACACACACACAACCCTTCAACACCACATGGTTTTCTGCCATTAAACAGATATGCACAGAAACACACACGTGCACACACAACCCTTGACACCCAATTTCTTTCTTGTCATTAAGCAGATATACACAGAAACACACACACAACCCTACACGACCACCCTGTCTCCTGAAATTGAACAGATATACACAGAAACACACACACATCCCTCCACCACCACATTGTTTACTGCCATTAAACAGATATACACAGGAACACACACACACACGTACGCACACATAATCCTTGACACCCAATTTATCTCCTGTCATTGAGCTGGTATGCACAGAAACATACACGCAACCCTCCACCTGTCTCCTGTAATTAAACAGATATGTACAGAAATACACACACAAAAAACTCCAGCACCACCCTGTCTCCGGCTATTAAACAGTTATACACAGAAACACACACTCACCATCCTCCACCACCACGCTGTCTACTGCTATTAAACAGAAATCTCCAGAAACATACAGCAACCCTCCACCACCACCATGTCTCCTTTCATTAAACAGATACACAGAGGAGCACAAACACACACAACCCTCCATCACCACCCTGTCTCCTACGATTATACAGACATACACAGAAACACGCACATACTCCCTCCACCACCACCCTGTCTCCTGCCATTAAACGGATATACACAGAAACACAGACCCATACATCGCCCTACCACGACCTTGTCTCCTGTCATGAAACAGATATGCACTGAAACAAACACACATCTCTCCACCACCACCCTGTCCTCAGCAACTAAATAGATATACACAGTAACACACACATGCACAACCTTCCACGACCACCCTGTCTCCTGCCATTAAACAGATATTCACAGAAACACACACACAACCCTCCATCACCACCCTGTCTCCTGCCATTAAGCAGATATGCACAGAAATGCACACACACAACCCTCGACCAACTCCCTGTCTCCTGCCATTAAACAGATATACACAGAAACAAACGCGCACAACTCTCGGCCAGCACCCAGTCTCCTGCCATTAAACAGACATATGCAGAAACACGCACACCCATTCCTCCAACACCACACTGTCTCCTGCAATTAAACATTTATACACACAAACACACACACACACACACACACACAGACACACACACACACACACACACACACACACACACACACAGACACACACACACAGACACACACACATGCACACACCACCCTCCTCCACCACCCTGTCTCCTGGAAGTAAACAGATTTATACAGAAACATAAAGGCATATCTTCAGCACCACCCTGCCTCCTATCATTAAACAGACATACACAGAAACACACACACAACCCTCCACTACCATATCGTTTTCTGCCATTAAACTGATATACATAGAAACATACACACACAACCTTAAAAACCACCCTGTCTCCTGCAATTAAACAGATATTTACAGAAACATCCAGACAAGCCTCCATCACCATCCTGTCTCCTGTCATTAAAGAGATATACACAAACACACACACCACCACGACCACCCCTCGCCTATCATTAAAAAGATATACGCAGAAATACACACACACCACCCTCCACCAAAACCCTGTCTCCTGCCATTAAACACATATACATAGAAATACACACACAACAGTAAACCACCACATTGTTTTCTGCCATTATGCAGATATACACAGAAACACACGCACAACCATCAACTGCCGACATGTCTCCTGCCATGAAACAGATATAATCAGAAACAAACATATACCATCCTCCACCACCAACCTGTCTACTGCAATTAAACAGGTATATACAGAAACACACACAGAGAACCCTCCCCCACCACCCTGTTTGCTGCCATAAATCAATTATACACAGAAACACACACACACACAAACCTCCACGACCATCCTGTCTCCTGCCATTAAACAGGGATACACAGAATCACACACACACCACTACACAAGCAAGTTGTTTTCTGCCAATGATCAGATGTACACAGAAGCACACACACATCCTTCCACTGCCACCCTGTCTCCTGCAATTCAATAGATATATACAGAAATATTCAACCCTCCACTACCAACCTGTCTCCTGCAATGCAATCGATATATACAGAAACGCACATGCACAACCATCCACTACCACCCTGTTTCCTGCATTTCAACAGATATATACAGAAACACTCATACACACAACCCCCCACTACCTCCCTGTCAGCAGCGATTAAACAGATATATGCAGAAACACACACACAACCCTGCACCACCACCTACCACCTACCATTAACCATACGAACACAGGAAATAAAACAAACACGGACAAACAACCCCGCCCCACCAACACTCTGTCTCCTGACATTAAACAGATATACACAGAAACACACACACACACCCCTCCACCTCCACCCTGTCTCCTACCAGTAAGCATATAGACACAGAAACACAGACAACCTAACCTCAACCACCACCCTGTCTCTTGCCATGAAAAAGATATATGCAGAAGCTCACACACACACACACACACACACACACACACACACACACACACACACACACACACACACACACACACACACACACACACACACACACACAGTCACTCAAATCTCCTTGACCACCCTGTCTCTATCAAACAGTTATACATGGAAATATACACACACTCAAACTTCCACGAAATTTCCAGCTGAGAGAACGGCAGTTACGATGCGATTAGGCAAGATTTAGGAAGTATAAGATGGTGAAGGAAACTGCATGGAATGGGCACATTAGAAATCTGAAGCTTTTTCAAGGAAAATCTCCTGAGTGTCCTAGATAGATATGTACCTGTCAGGCAGGGAGGAAACTGTAGAGCGCGGGAGCCGTGGCTTACAAAGGAAGTGGAATCTCTGGTCAAGAGGAAGAGGGAGGCTTATGTTAGGATGCGATGTGAAGGCTCAGTTAGGGCACTTGAGGGTTACAAGGTAGCCAGGAAAGACCTAAAGATAGAGCTCAGAAAAGCCAGGAGGAGACATGAGAAGTTGTTGGCTGATAGGATCAGGGTAAACCATAAAGCTTTCTATAGGTATTTAATGAATAAAAGAATGACAAGAGTAAGAGTAGGGACAATCAAGGATATTAATGGGAAGTTGTGTGAGGAGTCGGAGGAGATAGGGGAAGCACTAAATGAATATTTTTCGACAGTATTCACTCTAGAAAACGATAATGTTGTCGAGGAGAATACTGAGGTACAGGCTACTAGACAAGGTTGGATTGAGGTTCACAAGGAAGAGGTATTAGAAATCCTGCAGAGTGTGAAAATAGGTAAGTCCACTGGGCCAGATGGGATTTAGCCTGGGATCCTCTGGGAAGCCAGGGAGGAGGTTGCCGAGCCTTTGGCATTGATCTTTAAATCGTCATTGTCTACAGGAATAGTGCCAGAAGACTGGAGGATAGCAAATGTGGTTCCCCTATTCAAGCAGGGGAGTAGAGACAACCCTGGTAATTATAGACCAGTGAGCCTTACTTCAGTTGTTGTTAAAGTGTTGGAAAAGGTTATAAGAGATAGGATTTACAATCATCTAGAAAATAATAATTTGATAATGGATAGTCAGCACGGTTTTGTGAAGGTTATGTCGTGCCTCACAAACCGTATTGAGTTCTTTGAGAAGGTGACCAAACAGGTAGATGAGAGTAAACCGGTTGATGTGGTGTATATGGATATCAGCAACGCATTTGATAGGCTATTGTTCAAAATGCGGAGGAATGGGATTGTGGGAGATATAGCAATTTGGATCAGTAATTGGCATGCTGAAAGAAGACAGAGGGTGGTGGTTGATGGGAAATGTTCATCCTGGAGTCCAGTTAGTTGAGATGTGCCGCAAGGGTCGGTGTTAGGTCCACTGCTGTTCATCAATTGTATAAACGACCTGGATGTGTGTAGAAGGGTGGGTTAGTAAATTTGCAGACAACACGAAGGTCAATGGAGTTGTGGACAGTGACGAAAGATGTTGTAGGTTACAGAGAGCTATAGATAAGCTGCAGAGCTGCACTGAGAGGTGGCAAATGGAGTTTAATGTGGACAAGTGTGAGGTGATGCACTTTGATCGGAGGAACAGGAATTCAAAGTACTGACCTTATGATAAGATTCTTGGTAATTTAGATGAGCAACGAGATCTAAGTGTCCAGGTGCACAGATCCTTGAAATTTGCCACGCAGGTTGACTGTGTTGTTAAGAAAGCATTAATAGAGGGATAGAGTTCTGGAACCATGAGGTTATGCTACATCTGTACAAACATCTGGTGCGGCCGCACTTGGAGTATTGTGTCCAGTTCTGGTCACCGCATTATAAGGAGTATGTGAAAGCTTTGGATAGGGTGCAGAAGAGTTTTACTAGGATCTTGCCTGGTATGGAGATAAGGTCTTCCGAGGAAAGTCTGAGGGACTTGAGGCTGTTTTCATTGGAGAGAAGAAGTTTGAGACGTGACTCAATAGAGACATATAAGATAATCAGAGGGTTAGATAGGATGGACAGGGAGAGCATTTTCCCAAGTACGGTGACGTCGAACACGACGGGGCATAACTTTAAGTTGAGTGGTGACAGATATAGGAGAGATGTCAGAGGTAGTTTCTTTTCTCAAAGAGTAGTAAGGGTATGGAATGCTTTGCCTGCAACAGTAGTTGATTCGCTAACTTTAAGTACACTTAAGTCGTCATTGGACAAGCATATGGACGTACATAAAATAGTGTAGGTTAGATGAGCCTCAGATTGGTATGGCAGGTCAACGCAACATTGAGGGCCGAAGGATCTGTACTGCGCTGTAATGATCTATGTTCTATATTCTATGAACACCCTGCTTACTGACCTTAAATGGATATACGCAAAAACGCACATGCATATACAACCCTCCACCACCACTCTGTCTCCTGCCAGTAAGCACATAGATACAGGAATACAGACACAATACTATCCACCACCACCTGTCTCCTGCCTTTGAGAAGGTATATACACAAACACACACGCATACAAATCACTCGATCACCACCCAGTTTCCTGCTGATTATCAGATATACACACAAACACACACGCAAAACCCTCCATCACCACACTCTCTCCAGCCCTTCTGTTTATATCACAGAAGCACGCACACATCCCTCTACCACAACCCTGTCTCCTGCCTTTAAACAGATATACACAGAAACACACATACATACAGAACGCTCCACCGCCACCCTGTTTCCTGCAATTAATCAGATATACAGAAAAACAGACACACGCAACCCTCCACCACCACTCGTCTGTCTCCTGTCATTAAGGAGATACTTACAGAAAAACATACACATCCCTGTACCACTACCCTAACACCAGTAATAAACAGACAGACACAGAAGAAAACACACACAGACAACCCTCCACCACCGTCTTGTTATCCTTGCATTACTGAGATATACACAGAAATACACACACAACTTTCGAACACCACCACTCTGTCTCCTATCATTAAGCAGATATATGCAGAAAAACACACACAACCATTCACCACCCCCCTATCACCACCATTAATCAGACATAAACAGACAACCCTCCATCAACACTCTGTTTCCAGGCATGAAACAGATATACACAGAATTGGCTGGCTGACAGAAGGCAGAGAGTGGCTGTCTATTGAAAGTATTCTGCCTAGACGACAATGTTGAGTGGGGTCTCCCAGGGCTCTGTACTTGGACCTCTGCTCTATGTAGATTTTATAAATGACTTGGATGAGGAGGTTGATGGGAGGGTTATTCAATTTGCAGATGACACAAAGTTTGGAGGTGTTAGCGACAGTATAAAGGGCTATTGCAGGCTACAGCGCGACATAGACAGGATGCAGAGCTGTGCTGAGAAATGGCAGATTGAGTTCAACCTGGATAAATGTGAAGTGATGCATGTTGGAAGGTGGAACTCGAATGCTGAACATAGGATTAAAGACAGGATTCTTGGCAGTGTGGAGGAACAGAGGGATCTTGGTGTGCAAGTACATAGATCCCTCAAAGTTGCCATACAAGTGGATAAGGTTGTTAAGAAAGCATATGGTATTTTGGCTTTCATTAACAGGGGGATAGTGTTTAAGAGCAGTGAGGTTTAACTGCAGCTCTACAAGTCCCTGGTGAGGCAATACTTGAAATACTGTGTCCTGTTCTGGTCGCTATACTATAGGAAAGATACAGAGGCTTGGGAGACGGTGCAAAGAAGGTTTACCAAGGATGCTGCTTGGACTGGAGGGCTTGCCTTATGAAAAAAAGGTTGAATAGGCTCGGACATCTCTCTGAAGAGAAGGAGGAAGAGAGGAGACCTGATAGATGTGAAAAAAATAATGAGAGGAATAGATAGAGTCAACAGCTAGAGAATTTTCCCCAGGGCAAGATTGACTGGTATGAGAACTCATAGTTTGAAGATATTAGGAGGAAGGTATAAAGGAGATGTCAGGAGTAGTCTTTTTTATACAGAGAGCTATGAATGCATGGAATGCGTTACCAGTGGTAGTGGTAGAAGCAGAGTTATTGAGGACATTTAAGCGACTTCGAGACTTGCACATGGATAGCAGTGAGTTGAGGGGTGTGTAGGATGTTACTATATTTTACATTAGGATTGAATCTCCCCAAAACATCGTGGGTTAATGGGCCTGTTCTATGCTGTACTTTCTATGTTCTATGTTCTTTGACAAGGGTGAGTCGTCCCCTGACTACCTAATGTCAACTGCAAAAGATGGTTAAAGACGTCATTGAGTTGCAAAGGTGTCAGCACTATAAGCATGTTTTGGTCATTGTCGATTTCTTTTCCTTGATGGGTTGAAGCTTACCCCACTTCCAACGCTACTGCTAAAACTGTTGCAAATATTTTACTCAAGGAGATTATTACCTGCTTTGGTATTGGATTTTGTCTACCTTCTGACAATGCCCCCCACACCCATTTTATTGGAGATATTAATGGGGAATTATGCTTCATTTTGGGATAAACCACTAACTTCACTGTGCTTATTGCCGACAGGCTGCAGCGCTGGTGGAGCATGGTGACAAGAGTCTGAAAAGTAAACTTGTCAAATGGACTTCTGAGACAGTTCTTTCCTGGGATAGGGTGGTGCCGCTGGTATTGTTCCACCTACAATAAACTCCGGTGGGGAAAACTCGCGTGGCCTTTTCGAGCGCTCTCACTCTCTATGATCTGAATGATAGAAATCACTGTATCTGATCCGCAGGACACACTACAGATATTATCCCATCCCAGCGGACTGAGCTGTCTCCATTGGTAGAGTATCATACAGTAACAGAGAATATCTTTTGATGTCATCCTCGAAGGTGCTTGCTACAAAAAAGTTGAACACTGTGATCAGCGCTAACACAGAGGCCCAGCAGGAGCCTAGTGGGCCCATAAACCAGAAATCAATGGATAAAGAGATTCTTCTTTTTCGAAGAATCGGATTCAGACCATCATCTTTAACACTTCCTGGGGTGAAAATGGATGTGGGAGAGCGGACAGACTCAACTGGTTCCAGCATTTACAACCTTGGTCTGTGTGACAACAAAAGCAGAAACTTGGTTTTGTTTATCTTACTTCTGAAAAACAGGTTAGTAAATTTTGAAGATCAAAGATATTTCTTCCTGGTGTTCATGAAATGATCAAGAGCAGAGTACTGGGTTATGGACTGTGATATTCTGCTCACATGATCTGAACACATACAAAGAAATGACTCAGTGACAAGATCTGCTGAATCGGATTCCGTGAAGAACAGAAGCTGATGTAATGAAAAGAGCCATCAGAGCGGGAATGCAGCAAATTGTTTTCCAGACTCGAGGTGAGTTCCTAGTGCTGTTTCCAGGGTCAATATCTGTACAAGTAGACAGAAACAGCGTTGGGTGTTATTGTACTGCATCTTTTGAATAACGGTGCAAAAGCACAGACCTTTTGTGGAGAGGGGATAAATTCAAAATCCTCAATGAGGCAAAACACACAAATGCGGTAAACAACAAAGCAACCACATAATTTGGTGTTATGTCATGGGGTAAACTTCCCTGCTCAAATTTTGCTCAAACACGCGCTCTGTCTAATTCCTAAGACTGCGAATTGAACAGTGAATGGTCTATGTCAATAAAAACTGCTCTGATCTCACAACTTCAGTATTTCATACGCCCCCTTATACATGTCTGGCAATAGTAATTGATCCTTCACTGTGCTACTTCAGCATACGTACAGAACAAATTATCATAAGAACAACAGTCACGTATGTGACTTGGATTTGACCTGATTCTGTTGCAACCAATCGATTCAGCTGCAATTGAAATTGCTTCCACCTTTCCTGTGTCGGCAACAAGATTGCATAGCTTAGTGGTGAGTTTTCATGCATTGAATTAGACCCAGCATCCTTTCTCACGTTGAAATATATAGCGATATAAAGACTTGATGAAAGACACGGGCAATGTTTACTGGACTATAAAGGCGTTAGGAATGACGCGGCCATGATGCCATGTCATGAGAAATGATGGAAATGAGGTTTACTTGGAGATAAAGCCACTAGAAACGAAAAGAGGTGATTTAATGGGATGGTGGCATAGATAAGGAATAATGCGGGAAAAATCAGGAAGACTGAGTTGTGTCCGAAAAGAGGTTATCCAGCTGATGTGAAGTTGTTAAGAGGAAATACGAGGGAAATTTCCGCGCTTAGGTGAGTGGAAACTAGAGGTTAGAACTTCAAACCCATCGGGGCACGACAAAGAAGTTTGGAGTAGACATTTTTTATTCTGACAGTTATTGAATTCGGAGATGAATTTTCGGAAATAGAATCATTTTAGGAGCTTATTCAAGAATATTTGAAAAGCGCGTGCAGGCAGGCAAGAAGTAAATTAGATAAATTAAATTAGATTACTTACAGTTTGGAAACAGGCCCTTCGGCCCAACAAGTCCACACTGACCCGCCGAAGCGCAATCCACCCAGACCCATTCCGCTACATGTACCCATGCTCCTCACACTACGGGCAATTTAACACAGCAAATTCATCTAACCGGCACATTTTTGGACTGTGGGAGGATACCGGAGCACCCAGTGGAAACCCACGCAGACACAGGGCGAATTAAACAGTGGCAGTGATTCTGGGCTGCCTGGATGGGGATGAAAAATGGAAACATTATCGAATTGGTTAACATTCATAGGAAAGAAATTGCATAACACCTGCAACTGAAAATGCGAAGGATGAGAAGAGCTGGTGGAGTTGGAAGGTGCAGCAACTCATTCAACATGAAATATTATGTACCAAAAATGCACTGAGCTGTTTGGTTTAGCTCTACATTAAATGGAATTCGGTTAGCTCAGTCCACTAACTAACTGGTTTATGAGAAAAGTGAGATCAACTTCGTGGGATTAATTTTCACACTTTCTCAGGTTTCCACAAGGATCATCAGCTCCCCCATTCACCTCATCTGTAATGCTCTGGTGACTCTAGTGAGCAAGATTTGGCCTGTCGATGTAAAACATCGTTATCATTGCCATCTGTTGGCTTGAACATTTGGTCATAATCAACTGAAAGGGGAATGAGTCCATTTAATACTTTTATCTCCACTTGAAAAATCCTGCGTCAAGACTCAACCTTATTCCAGTTTGACACTTTGTTCCAGCCAACATCAAAACTACTTGCCCAAATCCTTTACCAAGTTTACTGGCAACAGTCAAACTCAAGAAAGAGATAAATCTAATACTTTGGATTGATTGAATGAGCTGTGAAGCTTACAGGAAATTGAATGATATGAAACGATTTATACAGACTTTCCCAGGATGTATTCCAGTGCTGGGTCAGCGATTTGAGGAAAATTATTAAGCTGAAACTTATCCTCTGTTTCTCTATCCACAGATGGATATTCACCTGGGGAATATTTGCAGATTCTCTGTTAATAATTGGCATGTTTAACAAAGGCAACACATTTCCCCACGTCAGAAACTGGAGTTTTCAAATAAGTGCTACTTTACTCAACATTGTTTACAACTGCGCTTCAGTCTGATGCTTCAATAATCCCTGGTCAATGTCAGTAACAACATCTTTAGACAAGCATTGAACATACAAACTTGGCATGTTATGCACCTTTAAGTATTCGACTCTGACCAATTGCGCGACTGGAGCCGCAGACAGCGAAACTGTCATGTGACCTACACGTACCTTGGGAACTTTAACTCAACTGCTCAAGTTCTGCTGTGATGATTAGATTCCCTACACTATGGAAACAGACCCTTCGGACCCAAAAGACCACAGCAACCCTCCGAAGAGTAACCCAACCAGAACCATTTCCCTTCTGACAAATGCACGAACTCACCTGACCTGCACAATCTTTGGACTGTGGGAGGAAACTGGAACACCCGGAGGAAACCCATGCATACACGGGGAGAATGTGCAAACTCTACACAGACAGTCCACCGAGGCTGGAATTGAACGTTGGACCCTGTTGAGGCAGCAGTACTAACCACTGAACCACAACACTGAGGGAGCTTTGGTGGTGATGTGCTTCCCCACTGGTACCTCAGTCACTCACCCTGCTTCATTTCCCGGAACGGTCTGGTTCTGAAATTAAACCTAACGCAGACAAGGTGAAACTGACATGAACCTGTGATTATTGAAGCATCAGGTTCACGAAAAGGATACAAAAGGAACAAAAAAATGTGAAAAATAGACTACATCGAAAAATGGGTTTCAGTTGGTTCCTGCGTTGTTTACAGACAATCTTACATTGCCGCTGTCGCAGGGCTTTTCATTCGATCAGCTTCAATCAGGACGGAATTCGAATCAATGAAACTTCACCAACTTTCTTCTGAAAATCCATGCAGGTAACATGAAACATATTGCATTCATTAATAATCTTCACCATTCCTACATCCAAGTACACGTTGCATAGTTTGCATGAATATTGAAGATGTTAGAATGTTATGCAATAACAAATATTCAAATACAGTTTAAATCGTAAAGTAGGAAGAATGCACAGAAAGTCTCAGCATGACAAAAATTCATGTGACCACAACTGCAGCCCAGCAGAGTGGAAATCTGTCCCTGAATCCCAATATCCACACGTTCGCTTGCTCCATGTACCCTGTTGGAAACCTGTGTGAAGGAGCATGCAGTCTGACAGAGCGCCTGAGTGAATCCTTCACTATCTGATCTAAAGCAGCAATAGGAGCTGTCTGTTCTGGCTGTGAGAGCGGTGGGGTAAAGTGGAGCACCTTGATATTCCGTAGTATCGATTCACATTGCCCTCATCATGTTAATTTTGCAAACCTTCTGTAAGAAACAGCACAGAAAGAGAGGAACAGGAAAAGGCTATTCCCAACACGTGTTCTACACACCGTTTGATATCATCATGGCTGACCAAACACGTCAATATCTTTACCCAGCTCATCCACAACATCCTGTCACACATCTGGATAAAGTCATTTAAGCAATCGACAATTTCTGTGCAAGTTTGAGAGGGAAATGTGTTTACAGACAGTGGGTTTCTGAACGACGTTTGCAGGTTTTGCGGGTGAGCATCTGATTCTGATCTGATCATGACTCCGTAAAAACTCACAACCAAGAAGGTAAGGAATTTCCTCTGGTCAGTAGCAGGGACGAGAAATCCAGACGACAGGAATTGGCGATGAATCAGCACAACTATCAATGATTCAGCTGAAAACTGAACTAAACTCCAATTCTGGTGAGGTTCAAACCCACAAACTTTGAATAGCAATCTAACACGCTTTTCATTGCGCCACAGAGCTGCAGTCACCACAATTGTACTGCACCCAATGTTGCAGTTGTCGTGGAGAAAATGTCAACAATCACCAGGAGATGCAGAGAGTTTTTCAAGGAGTAAATCTTTTATTTGCAAACAAAAACGGTGTCATTCAGAAAACAACTGCTTGAATCCCCCCGAACCTCAGGGTCCATGGCATCGAATCATAGATTCATTGATATATGCAGCATGGAAACAGAACCTGCTGTCTAAATTGTCCATGCCGACCAGATATCCCAACCAATCTTGTCCCATCTGCCAGCAACTGGCCCATATTCCTCCAAACCCTTCCTATTCACTTGCCTCTTAAATGTTGCAATTGTATCAGCCTCCACCACATCATCTGGCAACTCATTCCATTCACGTACCACCCGCTGTGTGAAAATGTTGTCCCTTTTGTCTCTTTTTTAATCATTCCCCTCTCAAACTAAAACTATGCCCTCTAGTTCTGAACTCCCCGACCCAGGGAAAAGACTTTGTCTATTTATAATGTCCATGCTCCTCATAATTTTGTAAACCACTATATCCTTCGATGCTCAAGGGATAACAGCCCCAGCCTGTTCAGCCTCTTCCTATACCCCAAAGTCCAACCCTGGAAACATTCTTGTAAATCTTTCTGAACCCTTCCAAGTTTCACAACATCTTTCCGATAGGAAGGAGAACAGAATTGCACGCAATATTCCAACAGTGGTCTAACCAATGTCCTGTACAGCCGCAACATGACCTCCAAACCACTGTACTCAACATACTGACCAAAAAAGGAAAGCATATCAAACGCCTTCCTCACTATCTTATCTACCTGCGACTCCACTTTCAAAGAGCTAAGAACCTGCACTCCAAGGTCTCTTTGCTCAGCATCACTCCCTCAGACCTTCCTGTTAAGTGTATAAATCCTGCTCAGACTTGCTTTCCCAAAGTGCAGCACCTCTCATGTATGTGATTTTAGATTAGATTACTTACAGTGTGGAAACAGGCCCACAAGTATACACCGCCCCACTGAAGCACAACTCACCCATACATTTACCCCTTACGTAACACTACTGACAATAGCATGGCAAATTCACCTGACATGCCCATCTTTGGACTGTGGGAGGAAACCAGAGCACCCGCAGGAAACCCACGCAGACACGGGGAGAATGTGCAAACTCTACACAGCCTGAGGCGGGAATTGAACCCAGGACTCTGGCACTGTGAGGCAGCAGTACTAACCACTGCACCACTGTGCCGCGCACTATTTAAACGGCATCACATCTTACCATTTCTTTAATCATGCTTTTTAGCTTATCAGAATGCCCAACTGTGTTAGTCAGAATTACATCACTTTAGCTGTACAATAAACCAATAGTGTTAGTTCCCATTATCGGTCTTCTTCTGCCACTATGGTTTTTCATAATTCTACTTAATATTATTCGACTGTCACTATTAGGTATTCCACTGCCACCTGTGCTGCAATGAACTTCCATCCCAGACTAACCTGTCATGATGAGATACTTACCTACCCCATCTATCACAATGTTTCCCTGTTCCAAGCTGACTCTGCTAACTACTGATTAGATATTTAATGTCATATCTTTCCATCTACAAGCGTGTCAAGCAGGCTGACTTAACTATCAATTAATTATTTAAAGTCATGTCCTGTATTGTTAGGACTTGTCCCAAACTGCTATGATGATTTTGAGGAGGCGAGGCTGACTTTGCTGATTGTTATTATCTCAGCCTGCCATTTTAACCTTTCAGCCCAGTCTGACTCTGCTAATTTGTGTAAGAACATTCCACTATTCTTATTCCATCCTGTCACACTGGCTCCATCCTGCCCCAGTGACATTTTGACGAGTGTAACTTTCCATAGACCCCTTGTAACAGATCGCCAGTAGTTTCTGTGCCTTTACCCTTCACATGCTTTCATGCTCTGTATTTTCTGTACAGTGTTCGGTTCTTTCATCAGATATCTGTTTAGATTCACCCCGCTTTCCAGAACCTGATCCTTATCCATGTGTGCTCTAGCTTCTCAAGTATTCAGCTAAATACTCCTGAAATGTTTTGCTCACTCATACCTTTACCACACGTTCAAACAGTGAATTCCAAATAAACAACACTCTGAGCATCCTCTCCATTGTGTTTAACGGAGATCCCTGGTTGTTAACTCTTCCCATAAGAAGTTTGTTCCTATCACACATACCGAAACCCTTAATGTGCACCTTAATCACTTCCTCAGTCAGCCTTCTCCGCTCCCAGATAAAGAGCCTGAGCAGAGCTCATCTATCTTCGTAATGGCGATAGAGTCGTGCTGGAAATATATAGCAGGTCAGGCAGCATCCGAGGAGCGGGAGAATCGACGTTTCTAGCATAAGTCTTTCATCAGGAATGAGTCTTGTGGGTGGGGGCTGGGAGATAAATGGGAGGGGGTTGGAGTTGGGTGCAATGTCGCTGGGAAAGCGAATGGTGGTTCGAGGCAGGGGAGGAGGTGATATGTCAGACGGGGAGAGATGTATGGGTCCGGAGGGTGGTGCTGAGTTTGATGCTTCAGACTGTAATAATGTGTAGCGAGGGGTAATGTGGAAGCCATTGAAATCCACATTTTTCCCATGTGGTTGCAGGATCCTGGAGCAGAATATGATGCGTTCATCTTCCAGGCGTCGGGTGGTAACGGATTGGTGGTGGATTATGCCCAAAACGTCGATTGTCCTGTTCTGCAATTCATATGACAGGAGAGATGTGAATAACAAAGACTAAAAACAGGACAAAGGCTTACAGATACAGAGTTAATGGAATTAGACACAGTGCAGAGATAAACCATTTGGCCAGTTGAGTCTGCACTGTGCCATAGAAGAGATTCACACTCCCCCACTCCATCTTTCTAAATCCGAATTTATGATGCACCTACGAAAATAGAAATTGCTCCAAATGCTCAGCGAGTCAGGCGGCATCAGTGGAGAGAAATCAGAGTTAACGTTGTGAATTAAAAACAGTTCCGAGGAAGGGTCTGTTGACCTGAAACGGTCGTTCTGTTTTCCCCGAGCTGCAATTCTGACTTTTGTCTCTGATTTACAACACTTCCAGTCCATTCAGATTTTGTTTGCCATTGACCTGACTTGCACACCTTTGCATTGTGGGAAGGAATCGGTGCAGCCAGAGGAAACTCACAACAGAGAGAGAGAGCATGAGAGTGCAAATTCCACACAGTCAGTCAAACAAGTCTGGAGTCAAATGTGGATTTCTGGAGCGGAAAGGTTCAGTTCTACCCACTGAGCCCTCCCAATATGCAAGGATACATCCTGGAAGCGAATTGAACCGGATCTCACGCAGCGACATGCGGTGGGACTATCCAGGAATTTTATCCAAAAAGAAGCCTATTTGGTATTACTGGAAATTAACATTCGCTTAACTATCCGAACACTTTTTAAAATCACATAGCCTATAGCCTCGTCTGTCTTGGCATCACAAAATTCACATCTGAATACTTCTGAAAGTTATGAGGATTTCTGCAGCTCCAACCTTTGGATGCACTGAGTGCCAAATTTCAACCAACCGCTGTTTCAAAACATTTGTCTGCGCATTCACTCAAATCTTTCCTCTTCTATCCTTAAGTGTATGCCACCCTCCCCTCCCCCCTTGATCTTGTCACCATCAAAGAGAAGCGTTTATTTCAGTCTACGCCATACATATTCCTGATTATTTTGTACATCTCAATCATGTCTCCTCTCAATTTCTTCTGCTATAAGAAAAACACCTCCAGACTATTCAATTTCTCTTTATAATTGAAACTCTTCTACCTAGACAATATCCTGGTAAATATCTCCTGCATCATTTCCATTGCTATCATATCCGTGGTATCATGCGAATTGCAAAACTGCACAAAATAGACTAGATAGAGCCAAATGAGCAAGTGAAATAAATGATGTAGAAGTCCACAGAAAGAGGTACTTTCAAATACATTTTCTTTTCCACACTGCTACCCTGTGTCCTTTTCCTGAGCCTGATGTTCCATTAATCTATGGTCCATGTTGTAAAAGCTGCGACATGAGGAATGATCTCACAACCACAGTATCGTAATGGAATGATTGGTTTGGAAGTGAGGACATGGTTCTTATATGATGGTACAGAGGCGCATGAAATGCCAAAGCTGGGAGTGTTCCTGGTCAAACGCGGGGAGGAAGGGCATATTTGTCTTCGTTTATTAGGTTATTAAGATACAACAGCAGCATTAACCCGCACTGCAGATTGACTTAGCTGAAGCGTGCTGGAGCCTTAAGCGGGAGGTCGATTAATTGAAAGCATTCTCTGAAATCTTCCTTAACAATGCACTGTTTGTTACTTTGACAGTAAGAGCTGTTTTTGATCACATCGCCTCCAAATCAGCCTTTTACTCCCAGTAAACATTCCAATCCAGCGTACATCACTTTCATTCCGACACAGCCACATGTCATATTCGTAATCCCTCTATGATAATGGGAATTGGCAATGTCATTCTCTGCGATGTCGCAATGTAGCATGCAGTTTGTAGTGTAGTGAACACAGAGGAACAGAGAACACAGAAAATTTACAGCTCAAGAACAGACCCTTTGGATGTCGAAGCCTGAGCTGATCCACTGTCTAAACCTATGACTAAATTCCAAACCAACTGTATCCTTCTGCACCCCATCTACTCATGCATCTGTCCAGACGCACCTGAAATGAATCTACCGTGCTTGCCTCTACTACCTCTGCTGTTCAACACAATCCAAGTACCTACCATCCTCTGTGTAAAATACATCCAACGTCAAACTCTCTTAAACTTTTGACCTCTCATCTTGAACGTGTGATATCTCATTATTGAATCCCTCATCTTGGGGAAAAGCTTATCTCTATCCACCCTGGCTATACCCTTCATGATTTTGTAGAAGTCAATCAGGTCCCCCTCAACCTCGTTTTCTTTAATGAAAACAAACATTACCTACTCAACCTCTCTTCAGAGCTAGCACCTTCCATACCAGGCAACATCCTCATAAACTTTCTCTGCACTCTTTCATAAACGTGCACATTGTTTTGGTAATTTGGAGACCAGAACAGTACATAGCATTCTAAATGCGGCTGAACCAAAATCTTGTAAAATTTTAGCATGCCAACCCTTATACGTAATGCCCGGTACGGTGAAGACAAGCACGCCATATGCCTTCTTGTCCGCTCAATCCACCTGTGCAGCTACATTCAGGGTACACAGGACCTGAACTTGCAGATCTCTCTGCTCATCAACTTTACCCAAGGCTCTTCTGTTTACAGTATACTTGGCTTGAGAATTAGACTTCCAAAAATGCATCACCTCACATTTGCCTGGATTCAACTCCATCGGCCATTCTCCGCTCAACTATCCTGTCTATCTATATTCTCCTTCGTTCTTTGACACTCCCCTATGATTTCTAAAACTCCACCCATCTTCGTGTCATCTGCAAATGTAATGGCGGTATTTGGGCCAGCAAACCTTGGAGAATGGAGCATGGCAGCTGGTAGTAATTAGATTTGATGAATAAAATCTGGCTTATAAACCCACTCAGAGGAAAAGTGACAAAAAGTTTTAATTTGCTGAAAAACCCATTCTTTCATTTCCCTTCAAAAGGGAAATCTGCTGTCCTTAACGAGACCAGCAAATATATGACTCCAGTCGCACAGTAGTACGGTTCACCCATAAATTCCCTCTGACTCAGGTCAAGGAGAGTTAAGGATGAACAACAAGTGCTGTTCAGACTATCATGGTCACACTCCGTGGGAGAATAAGAAAGGAAAAAATGATACATGTATGACGGGGAGAATTGGGAGTCGTCTCAGCGTGGACTCAAATTCAACTGCTTATCTAGGCTAAACAGACACAAGGATACCCACGCCGCAATGAAGTCAGGTCCATGACGGTGGGGTCTGCAGGAAGGGATTCAATTACCTGCTGAAGTGTAAACTCACCTGCTCAGTCACAACTTGGACTGGTTATTCACCACTCACACATGCGAGAAGGAATCAGTCAGGAGACCAACCTGCCGAGTCACCATTAGGTTTACAAATGACAGCAAGGGTCCGATTCTGCTGTTATTTCAGGTATTCATCCTATCCAAAAATGAACCATGTTTGGATGCCTGTTTCCAGTGGAGTGCCACTGTTTCCTGATGGAGATCGATAATTCAAACTTAGTTGCAGGAGTCATGGTTTAGAAGTTTCCAGCAGATACTACAATTGTTTGTATAGTTGACTATGATGAATAATTTCAGGGACTGCAGAGATGTAACAATCAGATAGAAAGGAAAAATGGCGAATGAACTGAATCCAGACCAATAAGTGGTAATGAATTTGGGGAGTTGAAACAATAACAGTGGAGATTCTGAGTGGTGTACAGGAACAAAGAGATCTTGGAGTGGACATTCACAGATCTCTGAAGAATGTTGTTCAGGGAGATCAGTTGTTCGAGAGGGTTTTTGGATATTTTCTATTGTTGACCACAGGCTGAGGATGAGATTAGATCTTTAGCAAGCGCCAGTTTAGGAAACAACCAAAGGACTGTGCACAAGTCTGGTCAATGCAACAGTCAATTTTTTAAAAACAGTATGATAAAAGGTGGAGGGGTGAAGTATAACTCTTTGACCATCAAGACACCTTCATCACTCAATGAATTTACCACTGATTCCTCTCCAAATCATGCTGATATGTTCCTTGGAGGGTAAATTGCAAACGGTGACGTTTCAGTGCATCTTCAACCTTGTATTATAGTCGGTAAAGCTTTTGAACATTGAACGTTCTGTCAACAAAACCTGGGCGACGTACTCCAGTGAATCTTCTAGGTGGGGCATCTGCTGCAATTGTGCCTTAGCAATTAAGGGAATAAATATTCAGGTATTGAAGAATGTACAGTTAAGTGACTGCATTGTCGTGGAGGGTGTCCAGTTCCTTCAGTGGTATTGAAGCTGCACCCACCTAGGCAAATGGAGAGAGTTCTCTTAAAATCTAATTTGTGCATTGCGGACAACGTAGGCTTCACGGAGACGAGAATTGAGTTAATAATCAAACAAAGTCGACCAACTGACATGTTATAGTAGTCAACTTCTTCATATGGGCGGTCAGCTTCCATTTCTCTTAAATACTAGCTCCGAGGACGATTACACTGAGGAATTCAGTTACAATCAAGACATTGAATGTGAATCGAATATGATTAGATTCTCGTTTGTCAGAGTTATCATTGCTGCATTTGGTCCTGCTGTGGGTCAATCCGATTCTAATCGCTTTCTTTCTGATTTCAAGTTCCAATTCCCATCTGCGCCTGAACTTTCAACCTGTTTCCTCGCCGAAATTTCTCCACCTGTCTTATAACTTCGTAAGTACGCTGTAAGGGCCAGCAGAGATTTACAAACATGTTGCTAACTCTATAAAAATGAGCTTTGTGGAATGATTGGTTAGGCTGGGATTATTGTCGTTGAAACAAAGGAGGTGGAGGGGAGCTCTATAATCACACAATAACAATTATAAACGTTCAATATTCACTGGATCTTGACAGGGTTGAAACAGGCAGATGGCTTGCCCTATGGTGTGAGGAGAGCACCAATCGACATGAATATGAACACACAATTAGGTATTGCCTATTTATTTCAGAAATGATGAGTAATTTCTTTGCTCAGGGGCCAGGGAGCCTGTGGCATTTTTGTGGCACCCACTGTCGAGGTTGAGTTGTTGGGTATTTTCAAACTGTGCCAGATAGTTAATCAGAAAGATGATGGAACTTTGTCGAGGGAAGTAAGCAGAATCGTGTTGAAGATTATCAGATAAACCATGAGTTCATTTGAATGTTGGGGCAGACTCGATGGGCTGAGTGGCATACTTCCACTTTGTCTAACGCCTTATTTTATTCATAAGTTCAGAATTGTGAGGGGATGGGCTGAAGTGATAGGAAACGTTTATTAAACAGATGAGACAGATCAAGAACAAAGCTCATAAACTCAGGAAGAAGAAATGTGCTGTGGACTGGGTGCAACAAATGACACTGAGCGCAGCACAGGTGTCTCTGTCCAAAAGCTGTGGTTGCTGAAGGAAGTTGGTAGACCTTACACAGTTGGCAAGTCAGTGATCACACTGTATGATGGATCGTTGTATGATTCACATACAGCAGAAAGTTGTGGAAGAATGAACGGTTCGTTTCATTGGAGATTTTTTCTGCGGTTCCGATTCTGAGTGACTGTTTGAAATACTGATCAGAGCATTGTGTGAAGTGTTTGGCTAAAATACTCATGAACAACCCAACGGGATAAACGTGTGCTCCCGATCTCTTGTTATCCTTTTCTTTCTTTCGATGAAACCTCACAGAAAGACGAGATGGAATGTGGGGCAGAAAGAAAAGTGCGTTCTTTCTTATACAACAATTTAATACACAATTGAATAGAATGACTGCTCTCGCTCTTCATATCGACTTTAATGTGGTGTCGACTGCTCATCAATCTCCCGTGAAGTGAAGGGAAAGAACAAGTGTATACCAGAGGTGTGATGTGCAAAGAAAAACTGATGTAGCGGTTTGTGAAGTTGGCAACCAGAGTGTGACTCGAATCCGTGAATGTGGAGCACAACAGTATAATAACCCATCACCATATTCGCACGGTCTCCTCAGCACATTCTGTAAATCGTGACATGTGACCTAAGCAGGTTACATGCAGTGAAAGTCATGGAAGAGAAATTTCCAGAGCGGAATCGAATCCACGCCAATATGTTTCTGCCTTCACCAGAATTATAATGACAGCAAATTCCAATAAATATCCATGCTGGTCAGAATGAATAGCTGTCAGTGATACATTCTGAGTCCGAACTGTGTCAGAATCAAACAGAGAACAGGACTTTTACGTCATATTCTCACCTTCATTTGACTCATAATTTCTTCAGTCACTTTTTCTCTCACGTGGAGAAGCAGCCACGGAGAGGGAAATAAAGGCGATGTTGTGGATCAATGGCCTTTCTGATATGGCTGAACCTGTTTGTTCGTTTCATTTTAATTTTACTGCATCCTGACAATGTTCATTGTAATATCGCAAGTGAATTAGATTTATCTCATTGGAACGATTAATGTTGTATTCAAATTTGCTCCGACGTTATCTCAGCTAAAGGAGAATACTTCTTAGAAAAGCAGAGGGTTAAAGTGCAGTTTTGTTGCTCATTACTTTGGCAGATTTCACCGAGTATTAAATGGACCAAACATCATGGTGTTTGTCCTCACATCTTTAACGCATGTGATGAAAGCACGAAGTCGATCTCCAAGCAACTGGTCACTTCCTATTCATTATGTAATATCTTCCCATCGCAATAATAAAATCCGCTCAGTTCCATTTACAATGCCTTAAGGGGAATATTATGTCGAATCTTTAAAAACTTAGAGTTTTGGAATCGAATCTTATTCAGCTGCACATCTTCACGAACTGTCTTTACATTTAAAGTCAACCAAATTAGACATTGTTTCCCTGCAACTTCCGACCGACTACACCACAACCCTACTCCTTTACCTCGCCACACGCTGTCGCTCTCCTTGTGAAATTTATTCCTTGTATGTCACCAGATGTGCCTTTTCAAATATTTTGAAAAACAGATTCTCGGAGTGACAGCGATTCTGTTCTCATCATTTCTTTGTCCTTCAAAGGATTTGAATGCCTGACATCGAGAAGTTTTCTTACTTGAAAGAGGGAATTTTCCACCCATTTACTCTGTCCAAACATTTCATAACCGGAAAAAACCCACTAAGTCTTCCTTCATTCAGCGATAACTGTTCTCAATTTTCCAAGAAGAGAAGTGAATAAAATCTCATCCTCAGTTCACCCCCATCAGCATCTTCTCTAATGGCTTTACACTCCAGTAAACACCAACATTATCCTCTCCGATGGAATCACAGAATCCTACAGTGTAGAAAGGGCATTTCAGTCAATCGAGCCGGTGTCGACTCTCTGAAGGTCATCTCATCCAGACCAAGCTCCCCTTCCTATTCCCGTATATTTCACCTGAGGAAGAGTGAGCCCCGCCCCCCCCTTATGATTTCAAATAAACCAGTTGGACTATAACCTGTCGTTCTGTGACTTCTGACCTTGTCTCCGCCTTACCCATGACTAATTCACCTAACTTACTTAATTCACTCCCTGGACATGAGAGGGCAATTTAACTTGGCCAATCAACCTCACTCTCTGACCGAACAGCAGTGCGAATTACTGACACAATATTCCATCATAGTGAGCAATTGTTGTATCATTTTTTAATGGCTATATACCCTGGTAACTCAGCCTCATCAATGTAAATCAACCCAAATTCAATGTATTGTAACGCTACTCTGTCCATTACAATTTCATTCGTGATGAGGGAAATGTTTCTGAAATCATTTTTGAATGTTTTTACGCTGTTTCTACCTCACCGTTTTGCTTTCAGTAAACACTTCAATTCAGTATAAGTCTGCCAAATGCTTTTCATTTCAACACAGATACAATATACAGTTTGCTGATGTCACGTGTTTGCACTTTCAGTGACATTCTGCCTCCCTGAGAGCTGTAGCCCTTCCCCCCCCCCCCCCCCCTTGATTCAGGAAGCACTGTCCTTCCTGTGACATGCACCATCGAGATTGAAAGGACAGGTGTCAATGCCGGAACTTGGGAATGGAGTGACAGTTTTCAAACGTTTACACTGTCCCCAGCGGAGAATTGAGCCCTGTGACAGGCGGGGAAACTAACCATTATACTACCGAGGACAGGAGTGTCAAAGAAGGCCCTTCAGCCAATTGTGGCCACACTTATCAAAACAACTGCCGAATGAACTGAATCGCATTTCTCAATGCTTATCCCACAGCCTTATATTTTTAGATTAGATTAGATTAGATTACTTACAGTGTGGAAACAGGCCCTTCGGCCCATCAAGTCCACACCGCCCCGCCGAAGCGTAACCCACCCATACCCCTCCATCTACATTTTACCCCTTACCTAACACTATGGGCAATTTAGCATGGCCAATTCACCTGGCCTGCACATCTTTGTGATTGTGGGAGGAAACCGGAGCACCTGGAGGAAACCCACGCAGACACGGGGAGAACGTGCAAACTCCACACAGTCAGTCGCCTGAGGCGGGAATTGAACCCGGGTCTCAGGCGCTGTGAGGCAGCAGTGCTAACCACTGTGCCACCGCGCCGCCCACTATATGTCCTGGCATCACAAGTTCACATCTGAATATTTATTCAGGTTATAAGGGTTTTTTGCTGGTCTGAACAATGCAGGCAGTGTATACTAAATTCCAACCATCCACTGGCTGATAAAGTTTTTTGCACATCTTCTGAAACCTTTCTGTCTTTCTCCTTAAATCTCTGGCCCCTGCTGATCGATTCCTCCATCAATGGGAAACTCGTTCAGTCAAATCGGTCCATACCCTAAGTCATTCATGACTTCTCTACATCTCCTTAGCAATGTGACAAACAGTCCACTCTGTCCCGTCTTTCTTCATAACTGAAACTCTTCATCCCAATCAACATCCTGGCAAGTATCTCCTGCAATATTATCAGTGTGATGACATCCCTATAATAATATGACTTGCAAAACTGCACACAACACTCTTACTTGAGCCTAATGAGCATTTGTTTTAAAATTTCTGTATTAGTATGAGGGCGATTCTAGATAAGCAGAATTTATTACCCATTCCGAATTGCCCAGAGGGCAGTTGAGACTCAACCACATTGCTATGAGTCTGAAGTCACATACAGGCCACACCAAGTAAGGATAGCAGATTCCATCCTGAAATGACATCAGTAAACCAGATGTATATTTTTCAACAATTGTCAATGGATCTATAGTCGTCATTCGATTCTTCATTGCAGATATTTGCTGAATACAAATTTTACAATCTCGCATTGAAGGACTCATGCCCGAGTATCAAGACTATTACTTGGGTCTCTGGATTATCAGTCCTAAGAAATTATCACAAGACCAACGCAGAAAGCCATAAAAGCTGATCTTTTCCAACAAAATGTCTTTTCACCAAAACTGCCCTGGGAAATTTCCATGAGCCTGACGCTCCAATTGTCTCTGGCCATTGTCAGTAAAAGCTGCTACATGGGGATTGAGTTCACAACCGCGGTATCCAAATAGATCGACTTGTTTGAAGGTCCCGATGGTGGTATTGGGGCACGTTCGCCCAGCAACAGGGACCGCAGAAGCAGCACAGACAGATCAGTATGAATGTGAAAGAAAGTGATAGATTGTGCATTGCTCCAGAGAAATGGGAGGAGGGACGGAAAGGAGGTTTAATGATCGTGGGAAGGAAAGAACTCTCCAACAACGGGTGTGTTTGAATCCTGATATATGAAATGCAGAGATGCGAGAGAGCAGAATTTTAAGGTAAGACAATTAATTTCTCAGCATGTGTCACAAAAAGGACAACGGAGAGAAGACTTAGTGCCGTGATTTGGTTTCAAATCGAGGTTGCTGTGGTCACAACGCAAAATACCGACAACCACGATCACAGCAACCACAGAACAGGATGATTGCAAGCAGCAATAAGTATACTTGCAGAGGAAATGTTCGGAAGAACAGCAAATGTACAATATCAGTACTCAGCGAACAGTGACAGACATGTGGGAACTGAGAATGAGCTGAATCTTTCAGTTCGATGTCCTCAGAGGCTGTGGAGATCCCTTGAATGAGAATTTTGAAAGATGAGATTGATCGATTTCGACAAAACATCAAAGATTCGGGGGATAGTACAGGATATTGTTGAAATTTATGCTTCAATAGCATTTTAGCTTAACATCAGTGCAGCCGTCCAGATCCAACTGGAAATGGCGATGGGAATGAGTGCGCAGAGTTACTCTCTGTCTCCACTGATGCAATATGTGAGCGTGCTGTCCTTCTACGATGGTATGGAGGCACAAGAAATTCCTAGATTGAGTATTCTCCTGCTCAAGGGGATGGTTGTCCCCGTTTATACTAAAATAGCGATTTCCTGTGCATCTTTCTAAGACAGCTGAGTGGCACAAGTGGAGCGTGTTGAGCCCTTAACTTTGCAGTGGTGGGTTTAAAAGATGATTTTGCTATTTGGATCTGAATTTCCGACACTGGCGGGGACAGTTACATTTGCTCGCATCAGCTCAGTATCAGTTTCTTCCACACAGTCAAGATGTCAACCCGGAGAAGGTGGTGTTGGGGTAATATTTTAAACTAGTCATACTTGGGGGTTTGAACACGGAAAGGGTGATGTTGTAAGTTCGACGAATAAAGCCTGAAATGCAAGCCTGACCACAGGAACAGAGATCATGATTTTAATTTCCTGCAATGTCATTCATCCATGTCCCTTATGCAGGGGATTCTACTATCTTCACCCAATCCTGCCTACGAGAGACTCCAGAACTAGATAAAAAACATTAGCTGACCCTTAATCCAATAATCCCCACTGTGTGGGAAGCAATCTAGTTGGCCCTTCCAGTCCACACATCCATCCGAAGCGCATTCCACCAGACCCCACGGTATTCCCTATCCCATAAGCCTGCGTTTTCCATTGCAGCTCCCTGTAACGAGCACATCTTTGGTCAGAGGGAGAAGTAAAAACACAAACACACAGAGAATGTGCAGACTGCCTACAGACAGAAACCCGAGGCTGGGATCACACCCGGGTGTGTGGTGCAGCCAGACAGCAACGAACGAGGGGCGAATAATAAATGTTGTCCTGAACCTGACCAGTCATAAACACACCCTGTGGGTGAATGAGAAACAATGAAAACACATTCACAACATGCAAAACGTGATTTGTATCTGTGTGGACGCAATTTGAATGGATCGTTCACCCTGGGTAGAAAAAAGACGATGGTACCACAGAGAAAGCAGGGCAATGTGGGAACTGCAGGAAGAGATTCAATTAACCACAGGAACGGAAACTCATTTAATCCGTAACACTGGGCAGAGACCGTTCACCAGTCCCGTGTGTGGGAAGTGGTCACTGATCAAAACAACCTCCGGAGACTCCAGCAGGATTACATATCCCATCAGGTGTTCGATTATGCTGTCAATGCTGCTGTAAATCCCAATTTTCTATTTGTTCCATAGCGTCAATCATAGAGTCATACAGCATGAAAACAGGCCCGGCAGTCCAAACAATCCATGCTGAACATACTGCCAAACTAATCTAGTCAAATCTGCCTCCTCCTGTACCCGTTAAGTGGTTATAATGCCCTTGTAGTTTTATTACTGCATTGTTAATCTAAAAAAAAACAGGTAATATTTTGAGGACAAAGGGTTCAGGTCCTGGCATGACAGATAGTGGAGTTTGAATTCAATACGCACCTGGAATTGAAGAGTCTCGTGATGACCTGAATCAGTTGTGTAGAAAATCCCATCTGATTCATTCATGCCAGTTCGGGAAGCAAACTGTCATATTCACCTGCTCTGTCGCACAGGAGACTCCAGATGGATAATGCCGTGGTTGACTCTTAAATGTCCTCTGGGAAACAGCTGATGTACTAGACATGAGTAAATTTATATTAAAGATCCCACTTTCCCATTCATGTTTGGAATCAATTGTCCATTAAATTTTGCAAACGTACCCTCATCCATCACTTCCTCAGCAAGTTAATTACACACGTAAAACATCTTCCTTAAAAAATGCCTCACATAACCTTTTTAAAAAAACTGTCTCTTTTCATCTTAAACAGATGCCCTCTCGCCTTGAAATCCCCGTCATGGGAAAAGGCAGCTATCGTTCACTCTAACTTGCCTCTCAATAATTCATGAACTTCTGTCAGGTCGCCGTTCTAACCCCTAACCTAGAGTGAAAACACTCTCAATTAGGAGAAAGTGAGAACTGCAGATGAGAGATCAGAGTCGAGAGTGTTGTGCTGGGAAAGCACAGCAGGTCAGGCAGCATTTGAGGAGAAGGAGAATCGACGTTTCGGGGAAGAGCCTGATGAACGACACCTGCGCAAAGAAAAATGATTCTCCTGCTCCTCGCATGCTGCTTTACCTGATGTGGTTTTCCAGCACCCCAATCTCGAATCTGAAAATAGTCTCAGCCTATCCAGCCTTTCATTATAACTCAAACCTTCCACACACGGCAACAAGCGTGTATACCTTTTCTGAACCTACTCCAGCTGAATAATATCATTCCTACAACTTGTCGACCAGAACTGGACAGAATATTCCAGAAGAGGCCTCATCAATGTCCTGCAAAACTTCACCATAACGTCCCGAATCCTATACACAAAGGACTGAGCCATGAAGGGAAGTATGTTAAATGCCTTTGAACCATCTTGTCTGTTGGTCATGCAAATTACAAAAAATTATGGACCTGCACACCGAGCTTCCGTGTTCTCCAATACTATGCAACTTGTTGTACTAAAATGTAATAACTGCCATTTATCCAGATTGAACTCCATGTTACATTTTTTAAACCAACGACTTATTGGATTAAGATCCTCTTGAAACTTAGATAATCTTCCTCACTGTCTACAATTCTGGCGTCGCCTGCAAACCGACAAAGCATGCTGCTGTGAGTTCCACTGTTTTCTCATAAAGATCAATGAATCCTATTTACTTGCAGTGGCCGTGATTTAGCAGTGTGCAGATCATACAACAGTTAGTCATGCAATTAACCATGAGAAAGAAAGCCGCAGACTGCAGGGAGATATTAAACAATTGGAAATAAAAATGGTGAAAGCAATTCATTCCAGGCAAGTTGGTGATAGTGAAGCAAGTTCAAACTTCAAACCAGCCGCCCACGGTCCAGTTGTGGCACTGAACTGTCTCAGCAAGATGCACTGTTGAACGGGAAAAAAAAATTCCCTTCCGCCTCGCCTTTGACCAGGAGCACTCCCAACCTCGGAATTACTTGCGCCTCTAAACCGTCATAGAAATACTGTTCATTCACCGGTTGTGTCACGATCGTCCTCGAGTATCTGTGCGACCTCATTCCCATCCCGACTTCCAGTTGGATCTTCCCGGCTGCACCACTCAGTTCCTCCGATTCTAGGGCCGGGAATTGGGACTATGTGGCAGCAGTGCCTTGTTGGGGGGTGGGGGGGGGGGGGGGGAGGAGGAGGGGGGGAGGGGGGAAACTGGTGAAATAGCCGATGTTAAACTGCATTACTATTGAAGCATACATTTCAAGAAAACCTGCACGTTCCCCGGAGTCTATGATGTTTTGCAGAAATCGATTTATCTCAGCCTTCAGCATATTAATGATGGAATCACCACAGCCACTAGGGGGAACCCATATTAAACGGTCAGCCCATTCTGAGTTCCCACATATCTGCCACTGTTCGCTAAGCACTGATATTGTGCATTTGGTGCGCTGCCTAACATTTCCTATGATACTGTACTTATGGCGTGCCGTTAGTGTGCACGTTTGTGGAATGCCGTGATCGTATAGTGGTTAGTTTTCTGCGTTATGGCCACAGCAACCTCCGTTCGAATCCGAGTCACAGCAGTAATTGTTCTGGCTGCCCCAGTTTTTGTGAAACACAAAGGAATCAGTTGTTTTAACATGATAATTTTCTCCAAGATGATGATCTTTTCCCTTCAAATTCTGCTCGCTCGCATCTCTGTGGTTCATATGTCAGAGTTCAAATTCACCTGTTCTCAGAGATTTCTCTCCCTCCTTCGGTCACTAACTGAACTTTCCGTCCCACACCCCCATTTCATTAATTTAGAGATGCCGGTGTTGGACTATGGTGTACAAAGTTAAAAATCACAATCCACCATGTTCGAGTCTAACAGGTTTAACTGAGCACTAGTTTTTGGAGCGCTGCTCTTTCATCTTGTGCTTGTGGAGTCTTTACCTATTTCATTTCGGCACTGCAGAATCTAACACTACTCTCACATTGATACCGGTCAGTCTTTGCTGCTGCAGTCACTGTTGCTGGGTGAACGTGCCCAACCCCACCATCGGGACCTGCAGACCAATTGATCCATTTGGTTACCGCTGTTGTGAGGCCAATCCTCAGGTAGCAGCTTTTACTGACATGGATTTGCGATTATTGGGGTTCAAGCTCAGAAAAGTGACACTGGACAATATCGAGGAAAAGCGACTTCATTGGGAAAGATTAGTTTCACTGGTTTTCTGCAATGGCCGAGCGCTCTTACCACTGGACTGTTAACTCAGATACCAAGCAAATGAACCAGGGACCCGGGTTTGACTCCAGCCATGCCAGGTGTTAGAATTGGGATTCAATATATATCTGGAATTCCGAATCTAATAAAACCTATAAATCCTCGGTCAATTGTTGAAAAAACAAAAGCATCGGGTTCGCTGACGTCCTTTGAGGAATGAAACTGCCATTCTTACCTGGTCGGGCCTCGATGTGACTCCAGACTCACTGCATTACGGTTGAGTCTCAACTGCCTGCTGTGCAATTAGGGATAGCAATCAATACTGCCGAACCAGCGATGCCCTCATACTGGAACGGAATGGGAAAAAAAATGCTAATTTGGCTCTAGCTGGATTACTGTGTGCCGTTCTGCAATTCACAGTACAGCTTGGATGTGATCGCACTGGGAATTTTGCAGGAGAGATTCAATGGGATATTGTCTGGGCTGAACATTTTCAGTTATAAGGGGAGATTGGACAAACTGGGGTTGTTTGTCGCCGAGAAGAGGAGATTGGAGAGGACATGACTGAGATGTACACAATAATGAGGGATATGCATAGGATAGACTGAAAGAAGCTTTTGTTATTGAATGAGGGATCGAACACTGGGGCCAAGAGACTTCGGGAAAAGGCAGAAAGGTTTGAGTAGATTTGCAGAAAGGGTCAGAGAGGCGGAAACTCTTTTAACCTGAAAAAAAATGCAGATGTGAATTTGTGATGCCAAAACATATAAAACTATGGGCTAAATAACGGAAAACCTGATTCAGGTCGTTTAGCATTTGTGTTGGACAAGTCCGGCCACAACAGGCTGAAGGGCTTCCTTCGATGTTGTTGTCCTCCACAGTATCATGGTTAGTGGTCTGCCTGTCACAGAGTTCAATTCTCCGCTGGGGACATCGTAAATGTTTTAAACCTGTCGCTCTGTTCCCCAGTGAAGGTTATTAATGCCTGGCCTTCCAATCTCGATTGGATATGTCACAGCAAGGACAGTGCTGTCTGAATAAGCGTGGAGACGGACTGAAGCTCCTGGGGAGAGAGTGTCATTGAAAGTGCAAAGACATAACTTCTGCAAACTACACATTGCGTTTGTGTTGCAATGAAAACCATTATATAGCGTTGTTCCTGACTGATATGTTTTTTAAAGCAGGAATTTGATGACGAAAATAGAGTAAACCCATTCAGATCTGAGTGCAGAAACATTTACAACTGCACTAATGTGGTTGTACAGCGCAGAACCGCGTTTGGATGCATTGAATTCGGGTTGATGGGTGCAGCTTGCTTTCACCAGGCTAAGGTACCAGTGTGTAAAGCCATTACACATGATACGGATAGTGTTCAATGTGATAGTAGATTTGCTCAGTGGTATGCACTGCTGTTAAGTCTGTAGTTAAGGTGGATGGGCCGTGTTAAATTGCACTGATGTGATCAGGGAGTGAATTCAGTAAGTTAAGTGAATTAGCCATGGGTAACGCAGTGATAGGTTCAGCAGTCACACGATGACAGGATTTATTCCAGCAGGTTTATTTGAAATCACAAGCCAGAGGCCTGCGGTGATCGAGACGGGAGCTAGGTCTGGTTGAGATGCTGTTCAGAGTCTCCCTACAGACTCGATTGGCTGAACTGCACTTTCTGCATTGTAAGGAATCTGTGATTCTATCAGAGAGGACACTGCCAGCGTTTACTGGGCTGCTAAGACATTAGAGACGATGCTGACGGCGTTTAGTGGGGATGGGATTTTATTTATTTGTGTTTTGGAAAATTTGACACTGAACCAAACAAAACGGAATGGAAGTTTTCCAGAGTATTTGAAGTTTGGAGAGTGTAAATAGGTGGTAAATTTACTATTTAAAGTTCGTAAATTTCTGAACGTCAGGCGTTCAAAACCATCGATGTAGGACAAAGAAATGATGGGAGCAGAATTTCTGTTACTCGGAGAATCCGTTTCCAAAATATTTGGAAAGGCACATTTAGAGACACACAAGCAGTGAGTTTCACCAGGAGAGAGACAGCCTGTGGCCAGGTAAAACTGTAAAAGTGGGGTGTTGGGGTTGGAAGGTGCGAGGAAATAAGGTCTAATTTGGACGACTTTAAATGTAAAGAAATATCGGAAACGTATGCAGCTGAGTAAGATTCAGCAAAAACACCTCAGAGTTTTTTTAAGATTTATATTGATATTCTACATGAAGCATTATAAATAGAACTGAGCAGATTTTGCATATTGCCAAGGAAAGATATTCTACAATGAATAGGATGTGATCCGTCTCTTGGAGATCGATTTCCTGCTTTCATCCCATGGCTTAAAGATGGGAGGACAATCGCCATGATGTTTGGTTCATTTGATAGCCACTGAAATCTGCCAACGTAACTGATCATCAAAACTGACATCTTGTTTTATAGTTTAACCTTCTGTTTTTCTCATCAGTATTTTCTTTAAGCTGAAATAAATTCGGATCAAAATTTAATGCAACATTAAACGTTCCAATCACATAAATCCAATTCACTTCAGATCATTGGAATGAACAGAGTGAAGTTGAAGCAAAATTAATAAAATGAATCGAACAACACTGCATTTCCGGTAATTTTACCCAGTTCAGGTTCAGCCATATGAGAAACACCATCGAGCTAAAACATCACCTTCACTTCTCTATCCATATATACTTCTTCACGTGAGAGAGAAACTGTCTGAAGTAATTATGTATCAGGACTAAATGTGCGTGTGAATGTGACGGGAATTTCATGTTTGCTGGTTCATTCTGAGACAGTTCCGACACGGAATGAATCAAGGACCAGGTATTCCTTCCAAGGACTAGGTAAAATTCTTGGATTTTGTTGGTATTTTTATTCCACTGAAAGCAAAAACATAATGCTATGGATTCGATTCCGCTCAGGGAATTTCTTATTACCTAGGTGCACCACATGTGATCTTGACAGGGTGACATGCGAGCTCCTTTGCAATGGGCTGAAGTGGCCACGGGGTTAAGGCGACGGGTTGCTCTTCCATTGCGCATGTGCGGATTTGAATCCGACTCCGGATGTTACTTCTATCAAACACAGCTGTGATTTCCCTTTGTTCCTCGCATCTTTAGTGTACACTGGATGGAGAATCTTGCTCTTGCCCATCATTGCACCGGAGATTTATGACAAATCGATACGACATCAAGGTCGAAATAAAGCAATTTGATTCTGTTGAAAGTTAAATTGGGATAATGAAAAGGAGTGCAAACGTTTCTTTCCTCCTTTCATTCCATCTTGACTTTCCATGAATTTACATCGAATGAAAGTGAAACAAATAAGGAGAGATCGGGTGCAATAGTTTATCCAGTGGGATTGTGAATTTTAATGTAATACTCCACACATCGTTCTGATCAGTATTTTAAACAGTCAATTGGAATTGGAACTGCAGAAACGTTTGCAATGAAACGAATCTTTCATTCATTCACAACCTTTTGTTGTGTAAATCATACCGTGATGCATCATCCAGCATTATCACCAAGGTGGCAACAATATAAGATCCACCAATTTTCTTTCGCAAACATGACTTCTGCACATACCCATCTGTGGTGTGCCCAGTGCCATTTGTTGTCTCCAGGCCACAGCACATTTCTTGTTCATGAGCTTATGAGCCTAGTTCCTGATCTGTCTGAACAGTTTGAGAAACCTTTTCTATCACTTCAGCACATCCCCTAAGAATTCTAAAGGTATCAATAAAATAAAGCATTAGATGAAATGATGTAGGATTGGAAGTTGGCCATTCAGCCCATCGAGTCTGCTCCACCATTCAACGAACTCATGGGTGATCTGATAATATTCAACTCCATTCTCCAGCATTGCCTTGACAAAGCTTTATCGTCTTTCTGTTTAAATATCTGTCTGGCACAGTTTGAAAATGCACAACAACTTAGCCTTAACAATAGTTTTGGTAAGGAGTTCCACCGATTCACTGGCCCCTGAGCAAAGAAATTACTCCTCATTTCTGAATTAAATGGGTAATATCTAATTCTGAGTTCATGTCCTCCGGTACTCTTCTCATACCAGAGGAAAACCCACCTGCACGTAACTACCCTGTCAAGATCCCATGAATATTGAACGTTTATAAATGTTATTATGTGATTATAGAGCTCCCCTCCGTCTCCTTTGTTTCAGGGAGAATAATACCAGCCTAATCAATCATTCCACTTTCTCCATTTTTTCCAGTGTTGACAACATGTCCGTAAATCTCTGCTGTCCGCTGCAGCGTCCTTACACATTATTAAGGCAGGTTAAGACATTTATGGGAAGAAACGGTTGAAATTTCAAGCACAGACGGGAATTGGAACTTGAGATCAGACAGGGACTGGAATCAGATTGGTCCACACAAGGACGAAACAGAGTAATGATAACTCTGACAAGTAAGAATCTAATCATATCCCAATGACATTCAATGGCTTTGCTGCAAACAAATTACCCCTTGTAATCTTCCACAGAACTCGTATTTTGGGGGAAAAAAAGCGGATAGAAACAGGTTACATAAACACTTGGACAACAACATGTTCTTGAGATATTCTTTGATTATAAACTAAACTCATTGCTCCATGAATCCTACATCCTTTGCAAGACGTGGAACGGAACTCACTCCATTTGCCTGGATGGGTGTAACTTCAACAACACTTAGGGAACTGGACACCGTCCACGACAATACAGTCACTTGAGTGTACCCTCTTCAATACCTGCAATATTCATTCCCTTCACTGTCAAGGCACAATTGCAGCAGAGTGCACTAACTACAAGATGCACTGGAGTAAGTCATTCGTGCATTTTTGACAGAACCTTCAAAGCTCAACAGCTGTACTGACTATAAGGACAAGGTTGGAAGATGTAACGAATTGCCACCATTTTCAAATTACCCTCCAAGGCCCATAGCACTCTGACTTGGAAAGGTATCAGTGATAAACTCATTGGTGAAACGGTCTTGATGGGCAAAGTTGCATACTTCAGCTTTCCATCTTTTATCTTATTTTTTTTTAAAAAAGTGTTGACTTATGCGGTGATCAGACTTGTGCTCAGTCCTTTAGCTGTTCCCTAAACTGGTGGTTGCTAAAGTTCTGCTATCATCCTTAGCCTGTGGTCAACAATAGAAAATATCCGAAAACCCTCTCAATTATATGTTTCCCCTCAATATTAGACTGATGTTGGAGAAGCACAGTAGGTCTAGCAGCATCTGAGGAGCAGGAACAATGAACGCTTCAGTCAAAACCACTTCATCAGGAATGAGACTGGGAGCATATGGGACGAGAGATAAATGGGAAGAATGTGGGTCTGGGGAGAAGGTAGCGGAGAGTGCTGTAGGTGGATGTAGGTGGGGGGTGAACATGATATGTCAAAGAAGAAGGTGGACTGGATAGGTGGAAATGAAGATGCACAGGTGGGACAAGTCAGGCGGACGGTGTTGAGCTGGAAGGTGGGAACCTGGGTAAGGTAGGCGGAGGGGAAATGAGGCAACGGGTGAAGTCCAAATTGATGCCATGGGGTTTAAGGGTCCCGAGGCGGATGATGATGCTTTCTTCCTCCAGGCATCGGGTCGTGAGGCAGTGATGATACAGGCGGCCCAGGACCTGCATGTCCTTGAGAGAGTGGGAGAGGGAGTTCAAATGTTTGGTCAGGGAGCACTGGGGTTGATTCTTGCGGGTACCCTGGAGTTATTCTCTGACGTGCCCTGTGAGAACACATCTCCTCTCTCCAACTAAGCGGAGAACGCACCGGGAGGAACGTATACAAGAAATGACATGTGTGGAAGTGTTTGAGAAACTTTGATGGATGTGGAGGCCTCCATTAGAGCCTTGGACAGAGGTGAGGAGGTAGATGTGAGTGCAGGCTTTGCAATTCCTGCAGTGACAGGGGAAGGTGCCAGGAGGGAAGTGTTGGTCATTGGATGGCGTGGACCTGACGAGATAATCACAGAGCGAATGGTCTTGCCAGAATGTGGATAGGGGTGGGGAGGGGAACAGATCCCTGGTGGTGGGATCTGTTTAGAGGTGGCGAAACTGTCAGAGGATGATGTGATTTATGCAGAGGTTGGTGGGATAGAAGATGAGGGCCGGGAGTTCTGTCCTTATTGTGGTTGGAGGTGTGGGGTTCGTGGGTGGATGTACGGGACATGGATGAGATGCATTGGAGGGCATCTTCAACCACTGAGGAGGGGAAGTTGCAGTCTTTAAACATGTAGGCTCTCTGGTGTGTTCTGTGGTGGAACTGAACCTTTGGGAGCAGACGCGATTGAGGTGGAGGAATTGGGAAAACAGGGTAACATTTGTGCAAGAGGTGGGGTGGGAGGAAGTATAACCCAGATAGCTGTGGGAATCAGTGGGTTTGTAAAGGGTGTTAGCAACACTGACCTCGAGGGATATATTTCCCTCCCCACCCCTATCCACTTTTCACAAAGACTGTTTCCTCTACGCCCTCCAATGACCCACCCTCAACTCGCGACACCTTCCCCTGCCACCGCAAGAATTGCAAAACCTGCACACACATCTTCCCCCTCACATCCTTCCAATGATCGAATGAGCCTTCCACATCCATCAGATGTGCATGTGCACTTCCACACGTGTCATTTATTGCATCTGTTGCTCCGATGTGGTCTCCTCTACACTGGGGCCAACATACACCGTCTCGCAGAGCGCTTCAGAGAACATTTCCAGGGCCCCCGCAACATTCGACCCCAATGCCTCATGACCAAAAACATCAACTACCCCCCCGCCCCACCCCCCGGCTCTCCCGAGGACATGCATTTCCTGGGCCTCCTCCACCGCCATTCCCTCACCACCAGATGCCTCATCTTCCAGTTCGGAACCTTTCCTTCTCAGGGCATCAACGTGGTCTTTACCAGTTTCCTCATCTCCCCATGCCCACCTTATCCGAGTTCCAACTTTCTAGCGTGGCGCCATCCTGCTGACCTGTCCCACCTGTCTATCTTCCTTACCACCTATCCTCTTCACCCTCTTCTCCGACCTATCACCTTTAACCCCAACTCCATCCACCTCTTGCACGCTCAGCTAAATTCTTCCCACTCCCAGTCCTCCCGTTTATTTCTCCACCCTCGCGGTTGTACAGTCCTTTGAGCATAGGGGCTGGTACGTTACGTTGATGTTGAATAGGACATTGTGTGAGGCCTCTTCTGGAATACTGCGTCCAGTACTTGTTGCCCAGTAATAGCAAGGAAAGTATTCAACTGGAGTAGGTTTGGAAGAGGTAAACCAGCGTAATGGTCGTTGGGAAGTTTCGACTTATAACGAAAGGCTGATAGGCTGAGAATATTTTTACTTGAGCACTGGAGGTTGAAAGGCGACCTGATAGAAATTTATAAGTTATTGAGAGTTCGGATAGAGTTAACTGTAACTTTTCTCCAAGGAGGGGCACTTCAAGACGAGAGGGTATATGCTTTAGGTGAAAAGAGAGAGATTTAAGATAAGACATGCGAGGCTTTTTTAACAGAGGATGGTTTATGTGTGCAATTCACTTTCTGAGACAGTCATGAATGAAAGTACATTTACAATAATCACAGGATATTTGGATCGATAAATGAATTGGAAAGTTTCCGTGGGATTAGAGAAAAAGCTATTCATTTATGCCGAGTCCATTATTTATTGCCCAGAAGGCAGTTCAGAATAAACCAGGATATTATGGATCTGGAGTCACACACCAGCCAGACCAGATAAGTATGGCAGTTTCCTTCCCTATCAGGCATTTGTGAATCAGATCTACAACAACTGATTCAACATCATCATTAGACTCTTCACTCTTGGTATTTATTGAAATAAAATTCCAGCATCTGCCATGCCAGGATTTGAACTGCTGTCCATAGAATTATATCTGGACATTCATATTAACAATGCAGTAGTAATATTACAAGGGCATTAGTAACCCTCAGCAATTACAGGAGCCGTCAGATGCGACTCGTTTAGTTTGGCATTATGTACAGTATGAGCTGATAGGAGTGAAAGGCCTGTTTTCATGCTGCGTGAGTCTGTGACTTTGACGCTATGTAACTGGAAGCTCGTTTGGCTTAACAACAGCATTGACAGTTTAATTGATCTCTTTCTGGGATATGTAATCTTGCTGGTTACTCTGGAGTTTTTATTGCTCATTGAGCCTTTCCCAGACAAGGGACTGTTTAGCAGTCTGTGCATAGTTTGACTGAGTAAACGGGTTTCAACTGCAACAGGTATTTGAATCCCACATTGCCCTGGTTTCTCTGTGATATCGGTGTCTTTGTATCAACCCAGGATAAACGATTGGTTCAAATCATGTCCACGCAGACGTAAGTCCCGTTGTCCATGTTGTGAATATGTTTTTATTCTTCCTAATATACCCACAGGGTGTGGATGTCGCTGGTCAGGACAGCATTTGTTGTTCATCCTGATACGCTGCTGCCTCGCTTCATGAGAGGCATGGATTCGATCCCAGTCTCGTGTGATTATTTGCAGTTTGCACACTCTCTCTTTGCTTCTGTGAGTTTCCTCCCACAATCTGAAGGTGTGCGGGTTACTGGGATCAGCCATGGGAAATGAAGAGGAACGGAATAATTATGGAGTGTGGCCATGTCTGACAGGATGTGTTTCAGAGGGATGGTGTCGACTGGAATGGGCCGAATGGCCAGCCTACCACAGTGTCGGCATTCTCGGATTAAGGGTCAGCTATGTTGTTCTGGACCTGGAGTCACAAGAAGGCAGGATTGGGTAAAGATGGTAGCATCCCCTGTATAAGCGGCATGTATGAATGTGTGTGTGTGTAGGAGTGTCGCTGTGTGGAGATAGGGCAATGGGATCACCTGTACTGTGACATGAACCCAAGGTTACAGTTGAAGCCATCCCCATTGGTACCGAAATTTGCTATCAGCCTCTGCTAAGGCACATTTAGCTGCTGCCTGTGTCGAAGTCCGCCTTGGAGGATTGTCACCTGAAGGTCTGAGGTCGAATGTCCTGGACCACGGAAGTGCTCTCCAGCTGGGAAGGGGCACAACTGTCTCTGATTGATGTGCAGTTCCATTCATCTGTTGCTGCACCCTTTGCAAGGTTTCACCAATGTACCATACCTCAAAATATCCTTGCCTGCAGCGTGGTTTTTTTTAGATTAGATTACTTACAGTTTGGAAACAGGCCCTTCAGTTCAACAGGTCCACACCAACCCGCCAAAGCACAAGTCACGCAGATCCATTCCCCTACACCTAACACTACGGGCATTTTAATATGGCCACTTCACCTAACCTGCACATTTTTGGACTGTGGGGGCAAACCAGAGCACACCCACACAGACACTGGGAGAATGCGCAAACTCCACACAGTCAGTCGCCTTAGGCGGGAATTAAACCTGGGTCTCTGGCGCTGTGAGGCAGCAGTGCTAACCATTGTGCCGAGATTAGCGTCAGCCTAAACATTATGGCATGGACACAGCACACAGGGACTAACACCTTCAAAATATTATCGGGGCTGACACTAACTGTTAAAGTTCACCTGAGAATGTGACTTTCAAAGAAACTTTTGCAAATTACAAAAGAAAGAAGTGAAGCTAACATGGTCATTCTAACAGATAGAAGACTTAACAATCAATCAAGATATTTTTCAATGCATAATTTCAATTACATCACACTGTAAACTTTTGCTATAAGTTCTGTATCCTATAACTGTGTACTCCACGAACACCTGATAGAGGAGCCGCTCTCCACAAGCTAATGCTTCCAATTAAACCTATTAGAATATGACCTGGTGTTGTTTGATTCATAACTTCGTATTTGAATGCGGATCTCACAATTAAAACAGAGGTGAGGAAGCATTTAATCTCTCAGACAGTTCTGGATCAGTGGACTTTCTTGTTGCAGAAAGCTGTTGACGAAGGGTCATTAGGTGTAATGAGGCTGAGATCGACAGATCTTCAAACTGCAAAGACATCAAGCGTTATGGGTAAAGGAAAGTTCAAGGGTATCAGATCAGATATGAAACCACTCAATAGTGGAGCAGACTTGATGGTCTGAATGGTGTCTTTCTGTTCCTAAAATTGTTAGCCTGAATATGAAGCTGCAAAACCGACCTGAGTGAAACGTGCCAAATCTTTAAAAAGCGTGGTCCCCCAAGAGCACTGAACCGAGGTGAAATGAACAAAGAACATCACAAATGGTAGATAATATGGATAATTGATCCAGAGTGATCAGTATTCCAAGGTAAAAAGGAAAACCAATATTCAGTATCAACATTGAACCTGGCTCCACGAGGCAAGTAGTTAACTCCACTGACCACCATTCCCCTTCCATTTTAGTGACTCCCGCTCCGTTCTTGATTTAAACTGATTGAACGTCAGGCAATTGAAGCTGACGTTGCTGATGCGGAACTGTAACATACAGGGAAGCGGTTCTGACTGCTGCACAACATCATTCTGCTTCGAAAGATCAGGCAGTATTTCACATCGATTCCTGTAAAGGTTAACATTTAACAAGCCATGACAGTGAAAGCATTGAATCCTCATCAATATACTACCAGGGAAGATTTCTGTTAACACCACCCTGGACACCATGCGATTCATCATTCTATTCTCTCATCCTTCTGTGCATGATGCCCTTGGCTCTATTCCAGTCTTATTGTTTGGCTTATAACACTGAGGCTAACCAATCATCTGTTGCATTGAAGTTTCTAATGTATGAGACCTTACCTCTGAGCTGGCAATGTGCTGGTCAGTGGTGATAACACTGGCCTTGTAAACGAAAGAAGTGTTTAAAATAACCTATTCCTGTTTTTCAGTCCAAGAACTAGAGGAAAACCGTTTGGCAGGACAGGAAAGAGCGGGCGTGAGCAAAGATCTAGTTTTGCTGAAAGAACGAGGTGAGGCAGTATAAACTACAGAGTAATGGGGAAATAATGGGCAAGGAACACTGGGACGGGAGAGGCTGAATGGTTCCTTTCTTGGCTGTAACCAGACACTGGTGTTGAAGTCTGAAATTGGACAATATCAGCCAAGCTGGCGAAATCTTACTTTCTGTTTGTTTTCTCCCGAGGCCTGTTTCACTCTTGGGGAAATGTGTCGGCGTGCCTCATTCTGTGCGTAAAAACGGGCTTCAGTTCCCCAAATGAGTGTGAACATATTTTTTCCTAACTCAAACCTCAATCCCATTTATTGCATCTTACAAGATTAAAACGTTCCAGGGTATTTAGCATTGAGATGAACACGTGACACATCAGAGTTTACAAGGTGCTGGAAAGGGAAATGATGGGACCCATTTCTGTGCTGTAAACACTTGATAATACATTTATTTTTGAGGGGAGACACATCTGCAGTGACATAATTTTAAAAACTGCGTTATGAAGAAACGGTGCAACAGTTTCTGCCCTCATCCCTGGTGGTCTAGTTGTTAGTATTCGGTGCCTTAACTGAGTGCCCTGAGTTTCATTACCGTTAAGGAAATCAGGACTTCTTGTTCCTGATGCAGAGAGAGCAGGTCTACCAGGAATCTGTTGAATGCCTTAGATCAGTCAATACCCTAGCCATCGAAAGAAGGGAAAAATGCCTTCCTCCTCTCTGTGCAGTCAGACAGTTCATCCTTCATTCTCCTCTGATTCCACTTCCCAAAGAGTTTCAAAATATTGTCAAAACTGAGTTTCAGCTATTTCCTTTGTGTGCTTTTCATACATAGAAGCTGCAGCGATTGAATGGGTTGGTATCTGAAAATGAAACGTACCTATGAACAATGTGCGTTGCTATTTCAGGATTGTCTTCTCTGACAGCGCGGGGACATGCCTGATGTTCTCTCTGATATGGAAGTGGCAGTGTTTGAGTTGGGTCGACAAAGTAAAAAATTACACAACATCAGAGCATAGTCCATCAGATTTATTTGGAAGCACGAGCTTTCAGAGAGCCGCTACTTCATCAGGTGGGTGTCTTTCGGCCGAAACATGATGTATGTGTCAACATGCGCAATCTTGGAAGATCATCTGGACTTTAACCGATCGTTGGTGGTGTCGAGGGTACCCCTGACTTGGATGTGCTGGTGTTGGACTGGGGTGGACAAATTTGAAAATCACGCAAAGCCAGATTAGAGTCCAACAGTTGTCAACCATCTGACGAAGAAGCTGTTGCTTCCAAATACGCCTGTTCGATGCAACCTGATGCTGAGGGATTTTTAACTCTGATTGTCCTTGGAAATGTTTATCTTATCGAAGACAGTGAAATAATTTTCGTTCATAGGGATGTAAATTCCAAATATTATCCACCTCAGTGTAACAAAAAAAATAATAGCTTGGATCTAATCTGAATCTCCACAACGCTTTTGCGCCTAGTAAATTTAAAACCTATAACCATCTAATCCGGAGCCAGGTATACGAATGGTTGTAACACTGGCCAGATGCACGCTGCAGAGCTGTGGTGTTAACGAGGACATGAGCAATAACAGTAACAGTCACAAGGTGAACAAAAATCAAAGATAATCACCATCAATTATTCACTTCAAGTTGTCCCCAAATAAAACGACCATTCACAATCTGATCAGCCAATCAACGAGGTCACTGCTGATCGAGGAAATTTCAACTCATTTTGCTGCGTTTCCACTATAATTTGAGGTAAACTCCAGCCAAATGACAATATCACATTTCCCACAATTTTCAGATTTAGATTGCGTAAATGATCTGTTCATATTTGCAGGAAATAAGTCACATGAAATGAGTGAAGAAGTATTTTTGGTGATGTAATCCTGTGTAGAGTCGGTCAGAAAAGAAAAATCAAAGACCTGAAACATCACTCGCATTTCTCTCTGTATTAATGCGTGTTCCTGAGTTGAATATTTGCAGGACTTGTCTTCAATATCGAAAGAATTTTTTTTTCCCGCGACAGATTCTTCAGAAATCAATTAACATCTGAGGTGTTGAAACTTATTTTACTTCCGATTAAATTGGTTGAATATCCTTTCCCACAGACTAATATCCCAATCCTCCCTCCTCTTCCATGTATATACAAGCTGCTCCAGGTGAGGTTGCAGCTCCCAACCTGACGTTCCATTGCTCCTTGCTGCTCCATGTCAATACAAGCTGCTGCAAGTAAGATTGGATCTCTCAGTCTGATGTCCCAATGCTCCCTGCTGCTCCATGTCATTAAATGCTGCTCCAGGTGAGAGTGGAGCTCCCAGACTGATTCCGCAAAGCTCCCTGCTCCATTTCAAATGAAGCTGCTCCAAACGAGGTTGGATCTCGCAGTCTGATGTCCCAATAATCCCTGCTGCTCCATGTCATGAAAAGCTGCTCCAGATGAGGGTGGAGCTCTCAGACTGATCTCGCAAAGCTCCCTGGTCTATGTCAAAAGATGCTGCTCCAAATGAGGTTGGATCTCGAAGTCTGATGTCCCGATGCTCCCTGCCAGTCCATGTTAATAAAAGCAGCTCCTGGAGTGTTTGGACCTCCCAGTCTGATGTCACAATCCTCCCTGGGCCATGTCTACAGACGCTGCTCCAGATGAGGTGGGAGCTCCCATCCCTGGCAGCTCCGTCACCTCTATACCATCATAGAAATAATGCCCACTGACCATTTCCACCACTGGAGACATTGGTGGAATTTCCGCACCATGAAAACCGAATCTTATTTTTCATCACCACCTAATCATACTAAAATACTTCCTTTCTTAAACATTATTTAGCATGTGCATATTGCAGTCAATCCGAAGTAAGATAATGGTGTTAATTGACGTAGGTTCAATAAAAATTACATATTATTTTTCATGTTGAGTAACTGCTACTTAAAAAGGACAATGCTTATAATGAAATCACAGTTTTATTCCGTGTGAGCGAACGTGCTTTGTATTATTCAAATTGAACTTGTTCGCTCTGTAAAATGATGAAATAGATCTCAAAATCAAAACAACATTGGTATTGTTGCCATCCACCTTGAAATATGGTCATAGAGATGTCATTGAAACAGACCCTTCAGTCCAACCTGTCCACGCCGACCAGATATCCAAACCCAATCTAGTCCCACCCGCCAGCACCCGGCCCATATCCCTCCATACCCTTCCTCTTCATATTCCCATTCAAAAGCCTCTTAAATGTTGCAATTGTACCAGCCACCACATCCTCTGGTAGCTCATTCCATACACCTACCACCGTCTGTGTGAAAACGTTATCCCCTAGGTCTCTTTTATATCTTTCCCCTCTCACACTAAACCTATGCCCTCTAAGTCTGGACTCCCCGATTCCAGGGAAAATACTTTGTCCATTTATCGTATCCATGCCCCTCATAATTTCGTAAACATCTGTAAGGTCAGCCCTCAGCCTCCAATGCCCCAGAGGAAACAGCTCCAGCCTGGTCAGACTCCACCTAACGCTCAAATCCTCCAACCCTGGCAACATCCTTGGAAATGCTTGCTGAACCCTTTCAAGTTTCACAATATCTTTCCAATACTCAGGAGACGAGAATTGCACGCAATATTCCAACAGTGGCCGAACCAACGCCCTGTACAGCCGCAGCATGACCTCCAAACTCCTGTACTCAATACTTTGAGCAATAAAGGAAAGCATGCCAAACGCCTTCTTCACTATCCTATCTACCTGCGACTCCACTTTCAAGGAGCTCTGAACCTGCACTCCAAGGTCTCTTCCTTCAGCAACATTCCCAAGCCCTTCTCCTTATTTGTATAAGTCCTGCTAAGATTTGCTTTCCAAAAATGCAGCACCTTACATTTATCCGAATTAAACTCCATCTGCCATTTCTTAGCCCATTGGCCCATCTGGCCAGATCCTGTTGTAATCTGAGGTAACCCTCTTCGTTGTGCACAACACCTACAATTTTGGTGTCATCTCTAAACTTACTAACTGTACCTCTTATGCTGATATCCAAATCATTTATGTAAATTATCAGAAGTCGACGACCCAGCACCGATCCTTGTGGCACTCCACTGGTGACAGGCCTCCAGTCTGAAAAACAACGCACCACTGGCACCCTCAGTCGTCTACCTTTGAGCTAGTTCTGTGTCTAAGTGGTTGGTTCTCCCTTTATTCCATGAGATCTAACCCTCCTAATCAGTCCTCCATGAAGTCCATATAGATCACACCTTCTACTCTGCCCTCATCAGTCTTCTTTGTTACATCTTCAAAAAACTCAATCAAGTTTGTGAGACTTGGTTTCCCACGAAAACCATGTTAGGTATTAGAACGAAAAGTCTGTTAATGACATTCGTTTAAAGACACTTTAGATGTTTTTCCTGCATTAATCTGTGGTTATTGATCCACAGTTTACGTTCACTTCCTGCAGTTAACATGCTGATTTCTCCAGTTTTTCATAGTTCGGTGTGATGCATCCAGTGTATGCATAACGAGAGGGAGCTTGCTTCCCACATCTTGTGTTTATCTGTGTCTTATATCCTGCCTTCATCAATGGCGAGAGCAAGGGGGAAAGGGCGAGATCAACGTGTAAGTCTGTCCATGCCAATCACGGCACCCACATTGGCAATTCTCTACTGTGCATTCACAGCCAGTTTTCTGTGCCGCTACACCCAACCCCTGCACCTTTTAAAATATCTATTATTTTGTGGTGTCTCTCTGTGCTCTTACCACCAAGATGAATCACTTCTACCCAACCTGCTCCAGATTTCATGTGACAAAACACTCATTAAGAATCCCATAGCATTATACATGCACATCACATCTCTCGTTATTTGGTTTCTCTGGATCTCTTTCATAAGATTAACGTTCACAGCAACTTGACTTGGAAAAGAAAATCGCGTTCCTTTTCATTATCCCATTTCAGTCTACATTTCGTTAAGTTCAGGCATCAGTCTCAAATTATTCTTTGAGGTTTTATAATCTGGTCGATGCAGATAAACCAACCATTGGAGTTCCAATTTCATTAAAACAGTGTGATAATCCAAAAACAGCGACGAAAGTGGGATTCGAACCCACGCGTGCAAAGCACAATAGATTAGCATCCATCGCCTTAACCTCCCGGCACCACGTCGCACGTGCATACAAGGATATGACAAAATCTCCCAGACCATCACAATCTCATCACCTTTGCGGAATCTCCCATTCACAGCCTCCAACCTCATGGTCCATGAACCCTGCACTGCCCGATTCTATCTCCTTCCTAACACCTGCTGTCTCTGCCTGCGCCTGTTTGACCCGACTCATCTCTTCCTACCTCAACACCTTCCTGTCTCCCCAGTCCAGGAAAATTGCACCTCCGTTTGTGACACCACTTATGTTCTTCACCTCACTGAAGACTTTTTTTGCCTGGTACACAACGCGTCATCTTCACCATGGAGATCGAATCCCTCTGCACATCCATCTGCCATGACGAAAGTCTCCAAGCCCTCTGTTTCTTCATCTCGCCCCATCCCAACCAGTATCCTTCCACCGACACCCTCATCCAGCTGGCTGAACTGGTCCTCACCCTCAACAACCTTTCCTTCCAATCCTCTCACATCATCCAAACCAAAGGGACAGCCATGGGCACCCACATGTGACCGAGCTTTGCCTGCCTGCCTGTTTGTCAGATATGTGGAATTATCCGTCTTTCGCAGTTACTCTGGCACCTCTCTCCACTTGTTCCTCTGCTACATTTATGAATTCTTTGGCCCCACTTCCTGCTCTCACGAGGAGGTTGAACAGTTCACCAACTAATACCTTTCACCCCGACCACAAATTCACTTGGATCTTCTTGGCAACTCCCTTTCATTTCTTGGACCTGTCCATCAACGTCTCCAGCGAATGACCAATGACAGACATATATTACAACCCCACCGACTCCCACAGCTAACAATACGACACCTCCTCCCACCCCACCTCGTGTAAAAACACCATCCCTTATTTCTAATTCCTCCGCCTCTCGTGCATTTTTTCCCAGGATGACTAATTCCACCTCAGAAAGTCCCAGGTGGTCTCCCTCCCACGTGGTTGATGATGGTCCCCAGTGCATCTCCTCCACTTCACTCACCACCGCTCTTAAATCCCACCCCTTCCGCAACAAGGACAGAATCTGATGGTCCTCAACTTTCACCCCACCAAACACAGCATAAATCACATCAGACTCAACCACTTCTGCAATCTCCAAACAAACGACACTATCGGGCATATATTTCCCTCCACAGCCCTATCAGCATTCTGAAAAGACCATTCCCTCCATGAACCCCTCGCCAGGTCTACAACCCCCAATAAACACACCCCACTACTGGCATCTTTCCCTGCCACCGCAGGAAGGGTAAAAGCAGCTCCCACACCACTCCACTCATCTCCGTCTAAAGCCCCAAGGGATCCTTCCACATCCGTTAGAAATTCACCTGTACAACTTACAATGTCATCTACTGCATCTGTTGAACCCAGTGTGGTCTCCTCTACATCAGGGAGACAGGACACCTTCTTGCAGATAATTTCAGAGAACATCTTTGTGACCCGCACCCACCAACTTCACCATCCAGTGACTGAACACTTCAACTCCCCCTTCCAACTCCGTCAAAGAGTGCAGGTCCTGGGCCTACTTCAGCGCCAAACCATAACCACCCAATACCTGGAGGACGAACGCCGTATATTCCGCCTTGGGACTCTGTCACCTCAAGGAATAAGTGTGGATTTGAACAGTTTCCTCATTTCCCTGGCCTCAAGTCCCAAGCCTCAAACTAGGCACCGCCCTCTGGACCCATTCCATCACTGCTCCTTCTGAACTATCATCTTCTCCCTCACCTTCATCCAACTACGGCTTTCCCAACTATCTCCCCCAAACCCCAAATCCCTACCATTTATCTCTCAGTCCCGACTCACAAGCCTGATACCTGTTGAAGGGCTTATGCCTGAAACGTTGATTCTCCTGCTCCTCGGATGCTGACTGACCTGCTGTGCTTTTCCAGCACCACACTCCCGACTCTGGCCTCCAGCATCTGCAATCCGAACTTTCGCCTAGGAATAATCAATGACCTCGGAGTGAAGATGTCCCTGGATTGCATTGATCACAGTGTGTCAGAATTTTACGTTTATGTTGGGTGAGGGCAGGCTGGATCTGAGACGAGTGCTTAACACCCAGACAACGGGAATGGTATCAGATAGCGAAGTTTGGGCGGGCTGAATTGAAGTGGAAACTTCTGTCAGAATGTGTATCAGTACAAATGCATCACATCACCCAGACTTTAAAAGACACGCAGAAGGAGCAAATCAACTTCAGTGCAGGCAGAATAACAGGTTAATTAGAAAGAAGACAATGCAACACAATGAGATGGAATGGAATTATTTATGAGAAATGATTACATATTTAAGCTATTTTACATACAGACTGTCGTCACATTGGAAAAAGGAATTTCCTGCAGTGTAAAGGTGATATTTGTCTGTGACATCACAATTTCAAGAGACATTGACATATTATTTTATGCATCAGCGTGGCCTAGTGAAAGCATGATGGGCCCATCAATCAGAATTCAATACTTCAAAGCTCTCCTCTGCGCTGTACAACCTATTTGCTGCATCTGTAGTCAGATCCCAATCGCTTCACAGTGTATCTTTTTCTGCTTCCTGCCTCACATAATCACTTGAAACATGATCCAATCCCCAGTGTCTCCACTTTAACCCATATTTTGGAACTCCCGAGCTGACACAAGCACGAGTGACCAATTGGCTTTTTCGAGTGGTCTCACTCTGTATGATCTGTGCACTATATCTGATCCGCAGGACACATTGCAAAAAATTATCCCATCCCAGCGGACTGAGCTGCCTCCATTGATAGAGCTGTTTCCATTGGTAGAGTATCTCACAGTCACAGCGAACATCTTTTGATGTCATCCTCGAAGGTACTTGCTACAAAGAAGCGGAAGACTGCGGGAAACTGCTGTCGTCAGCGCGATCTACAGAGGCCCACCGGGAGCCAAGTGCCCCATAAACCAGAAATCAATGTATAAAAATATTCTTCTTTTTAGAAGAATCCAATTCAGACCATCAAGTTAACACTTCCTGGGGAGAAAATGGATGTGGGAGAGCGGACAGTCTCAACTGGTTGCAGCATTTACAACCTTGTTTCGTGTGACAACAAAAGCAGGAACCTGGAACTGTTTATCTTGCTTCTGAAAAACAGGTTAGTAAATTTTGAAGCGCATAGATATTTCTCCCTGGTGTTCATGAAATGATCTAGAGCAGAGTACGGTTCCCTGAGTATGGTCTGACTTTAAGGTTATGCACTGTGATATTCTGCTCACAGATCTGAACACATACTCAGAACAAATGACTCAGTCACAAGATCTGCTGAATCGGATTCCGTGAAGAACAGAAGCCGATGTAATGAAAAGAGCCATAAGAGCGGGAATGCAGCAAATTATTTTCCAGACTCGAGGAGAGTGCATAGTGCTGTTTCCAGGGGTCAATATCTGTGCAAGCAGCGTTGGGTGCTATTGTACTGCATCTTTTGTATAATGGTGCAAAAGCACGGTGCTTTTTTATAGACGGGATAACTTCAAAATCCCCAAAGAGGCAAAACACACAAGTAAGGTAAACAACAAAGTCACCACACAATTTGGTATTGCATCATGCAGTAAACTTCCCTGCTCAAATTTAATTCAAGCTCTTTGATTCCTTCGACTGATATTCGAACAGTGAATGGTATATGCCAATAAAAACTGCTCTGATCTTACACCTTCAGCATTCCATACTCACTCCCTTAAGTATGTCTGGCAATAGCAATTGATCCCTCACAGTGTTACCTTAGCACACGTAGAGAAGAAATAATTATCAGAACAACAGTCAAGTATGTGACAGGGATTTGACCCGATTCTGTTGCAACCAATCCATTCAGCTGTAATTGAAAATGCTTCCACCTTTCCGGTGTCGGTAATAAGATTGCATAGCTTAGTGGTGAGTTTTCATGTTTTGAATTGGACCCAGCATCCATTCTCAGGTTGAAATATATAGGGATATAAAGACATGATGAGAGACACGGGCAGTGTTTACTGGACTCTAAAGGCATTAGGAATGACACGGCCATGATAACATGTCGTTAGAAACGATGGAAATGAGGTGTACTGGGAGATAAAGCCACTAGAAAAAAAAGGGGATTTAATGGGATGGTGGCATAGAAAAGGAATAATGCGGGAGAAATCAGGAAAGACTGAGTTGTGTCCGAAAAGAAGTTATCCAGCTGATATGAAGTTGTTAAGAGTAAATACGAAGGAACTTTCCTCGTTTAGGTCGGTGGAAACTAGAGGTTAGAACTTCAAACCCATCGGGGCACGACAAAGAAGTTTGGAGTCGGCATTTTTTTATTCTGAGAGTTATTGAATTCGGAGATGAATTTTCAGAAATTGAATCATTTTAGGAGATGAATCAAGAATATTTGAAAAGCGAGTGCAGGCAGACAAGAAGTGAATTAGATTAGATTACTTATAGTTTGGAAACAGGCCTTTCAGGCCAAGAAGTCCACACCGAACTGCTGAAGCGCAATCCACCCAGACCTATTCCGCTACATTTACCCCTGCCCCTAACAGTATGGGCAATTTAACACAACTAATTCACCTAACCCGCACATGTTTGGACAGTGGGAGGAAACCGGAGCACACTGAGCAAACCCACTCAGCCACAGGGAGAATTAAACAGCGACAGTGATTCTGGACATCCTGGAGAGGGATGCAAAATGGAAACATTCTCGAATTGGTTAACATTCATAGGAAAGAAATTGCATAACCCATGCAACTGAAAATGTTAAGTATAAGAAGAGGTGGTGGAGTTGGAAGGTGCAGCAACTCATTCGACATGAAATATTTAATACTGTAAATGCACTGAGCTGTTTGGTTTAGCTCTGCATTGAATGGAAGTCTGTTAGCTCAGTTCGCTGACTAACTGGTTTATGAGAAAAGTCAGACCAGCGGCGTGGGACTAATTCTCTCACTGTCTCAGGTTTCCACAAGGATCATCATCTCCCCCGCTCACCTGATCTGTAATACTGTTTTACGTCTAGAGAGCAAGACTTGGCCTGTCGTTGTAAAATATCATTCTCATTGCCATCTTGAACATTTGGTCATAATCTACTGAAAGGGGATGGAGTCCATTTAACTCTCTTTTATCTCCGCTTGAAAAATCCTGCGTCAACACTCAACCTTATTCCAGTTTGACTCTTTGTTCCTCACAAAAGCAAAACTACTTGCCCAGATCCTTTACCAGGTTTACAGACAACAATCAAACTCCACAAAGAGTTAAATCTAATTGTTTCGATTGATTGAATGAACTGTGCAGCTTGCAGGAAATTGAATGATATGAAACGATTCATACAGATTTCCCAGGATGTAATCCAATGCTGGGTCAGCGATTTTAGGAAGGTCATCAATCTAAAACTTCACCGCTCTTTCTCTATCCACAGATGGAGATTAACCTGGGGAATATTTGCTGATTTTCTGTTAATAATTGACATGTTTAACAAAGGCAAAACATTTCCCCACGTCAGAAACTGGAATTTCCAAACAAATGCTACTTTACTCAACATTGTTTTCAACTGCGCTTCAGTCTGATGCTTCAATAATCCCTGGTCAATGTCAGTAACAGCTTCTTCAGATAAGTATTGAACATATAGCCTTAGCATGTTATGCAACTTTCAGTATTCGACGCTGACCAATTGCATGACTGGAGCCGCAGACAGCGAACCTGTTATGAGACCTACATGTAGCTTGGGAAGTTTACTCAACTGCTATAATTTTGCTGTGATTATTAGCTTCCCTGCAGTATGGAAACAGACGCTTCGGACTCAAAAGTCCACACCAACCCTCCAAACAGTAACCCAACAGAACGATTGCCCTCTGACAAATGTACTATGGGCAATCTACCAAACTTTGAGTACTATGGGCAATTTAGAATGACCAACTCACTTGACCTGTGCAATCTTTAGACTGTGGCAGGAAATTGGAACACCCGGAGAAAACCCACACATTCACGGGAGAATGTGCAAACTGGACACAGTCAGTCCACCGAGGCTGGAATCGAACTTTAGACCCTGTTGAGGCAGCAGCACAAACCGTTGGACCACAACACTGTGGGATCTTTGGTGGTGATGTGCTGTCCCACTGGTACCTCAGTCACTCACCCTGCTTCATTTCCCTGAACCGTCTAGTTCTGAAATTAAAGCTCTTGCAGACAAGGTGAAACTGACATGAACCTGTGATTATTGAAGCATCAGGTTCACGAAAAGGATACAAGAGGGACACAAAAAATGTGAAAAAATACACGACATTGAAAAATGGGTTTCCGTTGGTTCCTGCGTTTTTTACAAACAATGTTACCTTGCCGCTATCACAGGGCTTTTCCTTCGATCAGCTTCAATACGCACAGAATTCGAATCAATGAAACTTCACCAACTTCCTTCTGCAAGTTCATACAGGTAATATGAAACATATTGCATTCATTAATAATCTTCACCAGTCCGACATCCAAGAACACGTTGCACAGTTTGCATGAATATTGAAGATGTTGGAATGTTATGCAATATTAAAAATTCCATTACAGTTTAAATCGTAAAGTAGGAAGAATAGACAGAAAGTCTCAGGATGTCAGAAATTCACGTGAGCCGAACTGCAGGTCAGCGGAATGGAAACCTGTCCCTGAATCCCAATGTCCACACGTTTGCTTGCTCCATGTACCCAGTTGGAAACCTGTGTGAAGAAGCTTGCAGTCTGACAGAGCACCTGAGAGAATCCTTCACTATCTGATCTAAAGCTGCAATAGAAGCTGTCTGTTCTGGCTGTAAAAGTGGTGGGGGAAAGGGGAGGACATTGATATTCCATAGTGTTGATTCACATTGCCCTCATCATGTTAATTTTGAAAACCTTCTGTAAGAAACAGCACAGAAAGAGAGGAGCAGGAAAAGTCTATTCCAAACGCGTGTCCTACCCACCGTTTGATATCATCATGGCTGACCAAACACGTCAACGTCTTTACCCAGCTCATCCAAAACATCCTGTCACCCAACGGGATAAAGACATATTAGCAATCGAACATTTCTGTGCATTTGGGAAGGAAATGTGTTTAGAGACAATGGGTTTCTGCACGACATTTGCAGGTTTTGCGAGTGAGCATCTAATTCTGGTCAGATCATGATTCCGTACCAGGGATGAGAACACCAGAAGACAAGAATTGGCGATGAATCAGCGCAACAATCAATGATTCAGCTGCAAACTGAACTAAACTCCAATTCTGGTGCGGTTCAAACCACAAACTTTGAATAGCAAAGTTAACAAATTTGAAGAAACCTAACACGCTTTTCACTGCACCACAGAGCTGCAGTCGCCACAATTTTACTGCACCCAAAGTTGTGGTTGTCGTGGAGAAAATGTCAACAATCACGAGGAGATGACGGATAATTTTTCAAGGAGAAGATCTTTTATTTGCAAACAAAAACCGTGACGCTCAGAAAACAAATTCCTGAATCCCCCGAACCTTCGGGTCCATGGAAGAGAGTCAAAGAGTCATTGAGATATGCAGCATGGAAACAGAACCTGCTGTCCAAGTTGTCCATGCTGACCAGATATCCCAACCCAATCTAGTCCACCCTGCCAGCAACTGTCCCATATTCCTCTAAACCCTTCCTATTCACATGCATCTTAAATGTTGCAATTGTACCAGCTTCCACAACATCATCTGGCAACTCGTTCCATACACGTACCACCCACTGTGTGAAAAAAGTTGCTCGTTAGATCTCTGTTTTCTCTTTCCCATCTCAAACTAAACCTATGCCCTCTAGTTCTGGAATCCCTGACCCAGGAAAAAGACTTTGTCTATTTATAATGGCCATGCTGCTCATAATTTTAAAACCTCTATAAGGTCACCCCTCAGCCTTCGACGCTCCAGGGAAAAGAGCCCCAGCCTGTTCAGTATCTTCCTAATAGCTCAAATCCTCCAATCCTGGAAACATTCTTGTAAATCTTTCTGAACCCTTCCAAGTTTCACAACGTTTTTCCGGTAGGAAGGAGACCAGAATTGCACGCATTATTCCAACAGTGGCCTAACCCATGTCCTGCACAGCCGCAACATGATCTCCCAACTCCTGTACTCAACACTCTGACCAAAAAAGGAAAGCATACGCCTTCTTCACTATCTTATCTTCCTGCGACTCCACTTTCAAGAAGCTATGAACCTGCACTCCAAGATCTCTTTGTTCAGCAACACTTCCTCGGACCTTACCATGAAGTGTATAAGTCCTGCTAAGATTTGCGTTCCCAAAGTGCAGCGGCTCGCAAGTATCTGAATTAAACTCCATCACTTCTTACCTTTCCTTTAATCATGTTTTGTTAGCTTATCAAAATGGCCAACTGTGTTAGTCAGAATTACTTCACTTCAACTATACAATAAACCAATAGTGTTAGTTCCCATTATCGTTCTACTTCTGCCACTATGCTTTTTCATAATTCTACATAACATTATTCTACTGTCACTATTCGGTATTCTACTGTCACATGTGCTACAATGATCTTCCATCCCAGACTAACCTGTCATACTTAGATATTTAGCTACCCTATCTACCACAATGTTTTCCTGTCCCAAGCTGACTCGACTAACTCCTGATTAGATATTTAATGTCATATCCAGCTACAAGCGTCTCAAGCAGGCCGACTCTACAATGAATTAATTATTTAAAGTCATGTCCTAAGTATTTATTGTCACGACTTGTCCCAGCCTGCCATGATGATATTTAGTATGTGAGTCTGACCTTATTAATTGTTTTTTTTCTCAGCCTGCCATAGTAATCTTTCAGCCCAGTCTGACTCTGCTAATTGGTGTAGCAGCGTTCCACTATTCTGATCCCATCCTGCCACACTGGCCCCATCCTGCCCCAGTGACCTTTTGACCCATGTAGCATTCCGCAGACCCCTTATACCAGATCGCCAATAGTTTCCATGTCTTTACCCTTTCCATGTTTTCATGCTCTGCATGTTCTGTCCAGTGTTTGTATTTTTCATCAGACTTCAATTTATTTTCACGCTACTTTCTAGTACCTGGTCCTTATCCATGTGTGCTCTAACTTCTCAAGTATTCGGCTAAATACTCCTGACGCATAGCTTTACCACACGTTCAAACAGTGAATTCCAAATAAACAACACTCTCAGAGTGAAAACGTTCTTCCTATCTCTCCTCTGAACATCCTCTTACTTGCGTTTGACGGAAATCCCTGGTTGTTAACTTTTCCCATAAGAAGTTTATTCTTATCACACGTATCTATCCCTTTAAAGTGCAACTTAATCACTTCCTCACTCAGCCCTCTCCGCTCTCATGAAGGCGCCTGAGCTGAGCTCGTCTATCTTCGCCATGGTGATAGTGTCGTGCTGGAAAAGTATAGTAAGCCAGACAGTAACCGAGGTGCGGGAGAATCGACGTTTTCTGGCATAAGTCTTTCATCAGAAATGAGTCTTGTGGGTGGGGACTGAGAGGTAAATGGGAGGGGGTTGGGGTTGGGTGTAAGGTAGCTGGAAAAGGGAATGGTGGATGGAGGCAGGAGAAGGCGATCAGTCGTGGAGGGGGGGGAGATGAATGGGTCCGGAGGGTGGTGCTGAGTTGGATGCTTCAGACTGTGATGATGTGGGGGGAGGGGAAATGAGGAAGCCGCTGAAATCTACATTTATCCCGTGTGGTTGCAGGTCCCCAAGGCAGAATATGAGGCGTCAGGTAGGAACGGTTTGATGGTGGCTTATGCCCGAAACGTCGATTGCCCTGCTCTGCAATTCACATGACAGGAGAGATATGAAAACCAAGGACCGAAAAAAAGGAGAAAAACGTATAGATTCAGAGTTAATGTAAGTCGACACAGTGCAGACACAAATCATGTGGACATTTGAATCTGCACTGTTCCGTGGAAGAGAATCACACTCCCAATTTCGATACCATGGTTGTGACATCAATTCACATGTAGCAGCTTTTACCACATAGACCAGAGATTATTGGAACATCAGACTGTGGAAAAGGACACAGGGCAGCACTGAGGAAAATAAACTTTAATCGAAAATAACTCTTTCTGAGGACTTCTACATAATTTACTTCACTTGCTCATTTAGCTCTGTCTTGTCTATTGTGTGCAGTTATGCAATTCGCATGGTAGCACGGATACGATAGCACTGGAAATGATGCAGCAGAGATTTACCAGAATATTGTCTGGTAGAAGAGTTTCAGTTATGAAGAGAAATTGTATAAACTGGAGGCGTTTTTCTTAGAGCAGAAGAAATTGAGAGGAAACATGATTGGGATGTACAAAATAATAAGGAATACGGATGGTGTAGGCTGAAATAAACGTTTCTTGTTGATGGTGAGATCGATCACGGGGGGGAGAGGTAGGGAGGCATAGATTTAAAAATGTAAGAGGAAAGATTTGAGTGAACGTGCAGACAAATGTTTTGAAACAACCGTTGAATAAAATCTGTAACTCAGTGCATGTAAAGGTTGCAGAGGCAGAAATCCTCATAACTTACAGAAGTATTCAGATGTGAATTTGTGATGCCAAGACATACAACTATAGGCCAAGTATTTAAAAAAAAGAGTTCCGGTAGTTAAGCGAATGTTAATTTCCAGTATTAACAAATAGGCTTCTTTTTGCATAGAATTCGTGGGTAGTACCACCGCCTGTCACTGCATGAGGTCGGGTTCCATTCGCTTCCAGGACGTGCGCTTGCATATTGAGAGGGCTCAGTGAGTGAAACTGTACCATTTACCGTCAGAAACCCGACTTCATTCAAGTCTTGTGTGACTTACTGTGTGGAATTTGCACACTCCTGCTCTCTCTCTCCCGTGTGAGTTTCCTCTGGCTGCTCCGATTCCTTCCCACAGTGCAAGGGTGTGCAATTCAGGCACATGGCAAACAAAATCTGAATGGAGTGTACGTTTTGTAAATAAGAGACAAAAATCAGAATTGCAGCCCGGGGAACACAGAATGACCATTTCGGGTCAACAGACCCTTCCTTGGAACTGTTTTGAATTCGCAATGAACTAGTGTTCATCCCATGCTGCAAGGAACCTTGTCTGGATGCCTGTTTCCAGTGAAGTACCACTGTTTCCTGATGTAGATCAATAATTCAAACTTAGTTGGAGGAGTCATGATTAGAGGTTTAGAGACGATGCAACAGTTCGTCATGTAGTGGTCTGTGATGAATAATATCAGGGACCGCAGGGTTGTATCAATCTGGCAGAAGGGAAAAACGGCGAATGGAACTCTTTGCCCGTCAAGACCGCTTCATCACCCAACGAAGTTACCAATGATTCCTCTCCAATTCATGCTGGTATGTGCCTTGGAGGGTAATTTGTAAATGGTGACGTTTCAGTGCATCTTCAACATTGTCGTTTTAATCGGTACAGTTTTTGAGCTTTGAAGGTTCTGTCAACAAACCCTGGATAACTTACTTCAGGGAATCTTCTAGGAGGTGCTCTATGCTGAAATTGTGCCGTTGCAGTTCAGGGAATAACTATTCCGGTGTTAGAACATAGAACATAGAACATAGAAGAATACAGCGCAGTACAGGCCCTTCGGCCCTCGATGTTGCGCCGATCAAAGCCCACCTAACCTACACTAACCCACTATCCTCCATATACCTATCCAATGCCCGCTTAAATACCCATAAAGAGGGACAGTCCACCACTGCTACTGGCAGGGCATTCCATGAACTTACGACTCACTGAGTGAAGAACCTACCCCTAACATCAGTCCTATATCTACCCCCCCCCCTTAATTTAAAGCGATGCCCCCTTGTAATAGCTGACTCCATACGTGGAAAAAGGTTCTAACTGTCAACCCTATCTAACCCCCTAATCATCTTGTACACCACTATCGAGTCACCCCTAAACCTTCTTTTCTCCAATGCAAACAACCCCAAGTGCCTCACCCTTTCCTCATAGGATCTTCCTACCATACCAGGCAACATCCTGGTAAACTTCCTCTGCACCCGTTCCAGTGCCTCCACATCCTTCCTATAGTATGGCGACCAAAACTGCACACAATATTCCAGATGCGGCCGCACCAGAGTCTTATACAACTGCAGCATGACCTCAGGACTCCGGAACTCAATTCCTTGACCAATAAAAGCCAGTACGCCATATGCCTTCTTCACTGCACTATTTACCTGGGTGGCAACTTTCAGAGATCTGTGTACATGGACACCAAGATCCCTCTGCTCTTCCACACTACCAAGTATCCGACCATTAGCCCAGTACCCCATCTTTTTGTTACTCTTACCAAAGTGAATCACCTCACACTTAGCTACATTGAACTCCATTTGCCACCTTTCTGCCCAGCTCTGCAGCTTCTCGTTGGAACGGCGAAGGATGAGGGGTGACTTGATAGAGGTTTATAAGATGATCAGAGGAATAGATAGACAGTCAGAAACTTTTTCCCCGGATACAACAGAGTGTTACAAGGGGACATAAATTTAAGGTGAAGGGTGGAAAGTATAGGGGAGATGTCAGGGGTGGGTTCTTTACCCAGAGAGTGGTGGGGGCATGGAATGCGCTGCCCATGGGAGTGGTAGAGTCAGAATCATTGGCGACCTTTAAGCGGCATTTGGATAGGTACATGGATGGGTGCTTAATCTAGGTTAGAAGTTCGGCACAACATGGTGGGCCGAAGGGCCTGTTCTGTGCTGTATTGTTCTATGTTCTTTGTTCTATGTTCTCTATATCCCAACAATTTTGAACAATGTACACTTATGTGACTGTATTGTCGTGGAATGTGTCCAGTTCCTTAATTGGTGTTGAAGCGACAACGACCTAGCCAAATGTAGAGGGTTCTGTTAAACATCTAATTTGTGCGTTGCAGACGATGTATCCTTCACGTTAACAAGAGTTGAATTAATAATCAAACAAAGTCGACCGAATGACATTATTTTGTAGTCAACTTCTTTATATGGGCGATCAGGTTCCATTTCTCCTAAATACTAGCTCCCAGGACGATTACACGGAGGAATTCAGCGACAATGAAGCCATTGAATGTGAATCGAATATGATAAGATTCACGTTTGTCAGAGTAATCATTGCTGTATTTGGTCCTTCTATAGATCAATCCGATTCCAATCAATTTCTGATTTCAAGTTCCAATTCCGTCTGCACCTGAAATTTCAACCCTTATCGTCGCCGAAATTTCTTCAGTTTTCTTAATAATATGTAAGGACGCTGCAGGGGACTGCAGAGATTTACAAGGATGTTGCCAACTCTGTATAAAGTGGAGCTTCGTGAATTGATTGGTTAGGTTGGGATTATTCTCCTCGAAACAGAGGAAGTGGAGAGGAGAATTGTAAACGTTCAATATTCGTGGAATCTTGACTGGGAAGAAACGGGCATGTGGTTTTCCCCATGCTGTGAGGAGAGTACCAGAGGACATAATCTCAGAATTAGAAATTACCCATTTAACTCAGAAATGAGGAGTAATTTCTTTGCTCAGGGACCAAAAAATCTGTGGCAGTTTTCAGCAATCGCTGTTGAGACTGTGTTGTTGGGCATTTTCCATCTGTGCCACATAGTTTATCAGAAAGATGATAAAACTTTGTCGAGGTAAGTGAGCAGGAAGGAGTTAAAGATTGTCAGATCAACCATGATTTCTTTGAATGGTGGTGCAGACTCCATGGGCTGAATGGCAAACTTCCGCTTGCTTAACATTTGGTCTAACGCCTAATTTTATTCATAAATTCAGTATTGTGAGGGGATGGGATGAAGTGATAGGAAAGGTTTAATAAACAGATCAGACAGATCAGGAAGAAGGCTCATATACTGAGGAGGAAGAAATGTGCTATGACCTGGGGGCAACAAATGACAGTGGGCCAAGCACAAGTGGCTGTGTACTGAAGCTGAGATTGCGGAAGAAAGTTGGTAGATCATAGAGAGTTGGCAAGTCAGTGATCACGCTGGATGATTCACAAACAGCAGAAATTTGTGAAAGAATGAAAAGTTCGTCTCATTGGAGAGGTTTCTGCTGTTCCAGTGCTGAGTCACTGTGAATTACTGATCACATCACTGTGTGAAGTGTTAGGTTAAAATACTCATGAAGAACCCCACTGGATAAAGTTGCGCTCCGGTGTCTTGTTATTTGCTTCTCTTTCTTTCGACGAAAATTCATAGAAAGACAAAATGGAATGTGAGGCAGAAAGAAAAATGCTATCATTCTCATTACACCAATTTAATCGAAAATCGAATAGAATGACTCCTCTCACTCTTCATTTTGACTTTAATATGGTGTAGATTATTCGTGAATCTCCAGTGCAGTAAACGGCAAGAACAAGATCCTCGAACCAGTGTATACCAGAGGTGCAAAGAAAAAGTGCTGGAGCGGTTTCTGAAGTTTGCAACCAGAGTGTGACTCTAACCCGTGAATGTGGAGCACAGCAGTATAACAGCCCACCACCATATTCGTTCAGTCTCCTCAGCACGATTTGTAGAGGTGTGACTTGTAACCTCATCAGGTTACATGTGGTGAAAGTCATGGAAATTTCCAGAGTGGAATCGAATCCACACCATGGTGTTTCTGCTTTCACCAGAATTATAATAACAACAAATATCAATAAATACCCATGTTCGCAGAATGAATAGCTGTCATTGATGCATTCTGAGTCAGAACTGTGTCAGAGTGAAACATAGAACAAGAATTTTTCGTCATATTCCCACCTACGTTTGACTCGTAATTTCTTCAGTCACTTTCTCTCTCACGTGAAGAAGCAGCCATGGAGAGGGAAATAAAGGTGATGTTGTGGCTCAATGGCCTTTCTCAGATTGCTGAACCTGAATTGTATTAAATCGCAAGAAACGCTATTTTGTTCGTTTCATTTTAATTTTACTGCAACCTCACAATGTTCATTGTAATAATCGGAAGTGAATTAGACTTATCTCATTGGAATGATAAATGTTGTATTCAAATTTGCTCCGACTTTATTTCAGCTGAAGGAAAATGCTGCTTAGAAAAACAGAGGGTTAAATTGCAGAAGAAAACCCACCAGCTTTGTTGCTTGTTGCTTTGGCAGATTTCACCGAGTATGAAATGGACCAAACATCATGGTGTTTGACCTCACATACTTAACGCATTTGATTAAAGCTGGAAGTATATCTCCAAGCAACTGATCACTTCCTTTTCATTATGTAATATTTTCCCTTCACAATAAGAAAATCCAACCAGTTCCATTTACAATGGTTTATGTGGAATATTATGCCAAATCTTTCAAAATCCAGAGTTTTTGGAACCGAATCGTATTCAGCTGCACGCGTTCATGAAATGTCTTTATATTTAAAGACAACCAACTTAGGCATTTTTCCCCGCAACTTCTGACCGACTAAATCCTACCCCACCACCTTTATCGAGTCACACGCTGTCTCTCTCCTTGTGAAATTTATTCCTGGTGTGTCACCAAATGTGCCTTTCCAAATATTTTGAAAAACAGATTATCAGAGTGAGAGCTATTCTGCTCTCATCATTTCTTTGTCCATCAAAGGTTTTATCAAAGGCTTTGAATGCCTGGCGTCAAGACGTTTACTTACTTGAAAGAGGGAATTTTCCACATATCTACTCTGTCCAAACATTTCATAACCTGAAAAAGCCCCATTAAGTCTTTCTTAGTACAGGGATAACTGTTGTAAATTTTCCAAGGCAACAAGTGAATAAAATGTAATTCTCAGTACACCCCATCAGCATCGTCCTTCATGTTGTTACACCCCAGTAATCACCGTCATTACCCTTTCCGATAGAATTACAGAATCCTACAGTGCAGAAAGGGCATTTCAGTCAACCGAGTCGGTGTGGACTCTCTGAAGAACATCTTACACAGACCTAGTTCTCCTCCCTATTCCCGTATATTTTACCTGAAGAAGGGGCAGCCGTCTCCCTTACGATTTCAAAGAAACCTGTTGGACTTTCACCTGGCGTTCTGTGACTTCTGGCCTTGTCCCTGCGTAACCCATGGTTAAGTAACTCTTAACATGCTTTATTCAATACCTGGACACGAGAGGGCAATGTAACTTTGCCAATCAAACACCCACGCCCTCCACCTCCTCCATGATTTTCACTTCCCCGGTCCCCAACGCCTTTTCTTCACCATAGACATCCAGTACCTGTACACCTCCATCCCCAATCACGAAGGACTTAAAGCCCTCCGCTTCTTCATTTCCAGCTGTACCAACCAGTACCCTTCCACCGACACCCTCCTTCGAATGATTGAACTGGTCCTCACCCTGAACAACTTCTCTTACCAATCCTCCCACTTCCTCCAAACCAAAGGAGTAGCCATGGGCGCCCGCATGGGCTCCAGCTATGCCTGCCTCTTCGTAGGATATGTGGAACAGTCCATCTTCCGCAGTTACACTGGCACCAGCCCCCACCTTTTCCTTTGCAACATCGATGACTGTATCAGCGCTGCCTCGAGGAGGTTGAACAGTTCATCCACTTTACCAACACTTTACACCCAGACCTCAAATTCACCTGGACCGTCTCAGACTCCTCCCTCCCCTTCCTAGACCTTTCCATTTCTATCTCAGGTGACCGAATTGACACGGACATTTACTATATACCGACCGACTCCCAGAGCTACCTGGACTACACCTCCTCTGACCCTACCCCCTGTAAAAACGCCATCCCATAGTCCCAATTCCTTCGTCTCCGCCGCATCTGCTCCCAGGAATACCAGTTCCAAAACCGTACCACCCAGATGGCCTCCTTCTTCAAGGACTGCAATTTCCCCTCAGACGTAGTCGACAATGCCCTCCACTGCATCTTTTCCACTTGCCGCTCCTCTGCCCTTGAGCCCCGCCCCTCCAACCGCCACCAGGACAGAACCTCACTGGTCCTCACCTATCACCCCAACAACCTCCATGTCCAGCGTATCATCCACCGTCATTTCTGCCACCTCCAAACGGACCCCACCACCAGGGATATATTTCCCTCCCCTCCCCTATCAGCGTTCCGAAAAGACCACACCCTCCGTGACTCCCTCGTCAGGCCCACAACCCCCCACCAACCCAACCTCTACTCCCTGCACCTTCCACTGCAACCGCAAGAAATGCAAAACTTGCGCCCAAAGCTCCCTCCTTACTTCCCTCCAAGGCCCCAAGGAACACTGCCATATCCGCCACAAATTCACCTGCACTTCCACACACATCATCTATTGCATCCGCAGCAACCGATGTGGCCTCCTCTATATTGGGGAGACAGGCCGCCTACTTGCGGAACGTTTAAGAGAACACCTCTGGGACACCCGGACCAACCAACCCAACCGCCCCGTAGCCCAACACTTAAACTCCCCCTCCCACTCCACCAAGGACATGGAGGTCCTAAGACTCCTCAATCGCCAGACCATGGCAACACGACGGGTGGAGGAAGAGCGCCTCATCTTCCTCCTGGGAACCCTCATGCCACAAGGGATGAACTCAGATTTCTCCAGTTTCCTCATTTCCCCTCCCCCCACCTTGTCTCAGTCAAATCCCTCGAACTCAGCACCGCCTTCCTAACCTGCAATCTTCTTCCTGACCTCTCCGCCCCCACCCCACTCCGGCCTATCACCCTCACCTTGACCTCCCTCCAACTCTCACATTCCCAACACCCCTCCCCCAAGTCCCTCCTCCCTACCTTTTATCTTAGCCTGCTGGACACACTTTCCTCATTCCTGAAAAGGGCCTATGCCGGAAACGTCGATTCTCCTGTTCCTTGGATGCTGCCTGACCTGCTGCGCTTTTCCAGCAACACATTTTCAGCTCTGATCTCCAGCATCTGCAGTCGTCACTATCTCTTCAATCAACCGAACCCTCCGACCGAACAGCAGTGCGAATTACTGAGTCAATGTTCCATCATAGTGTGCAAATGGTGGATCATTTTTTAATAGCTTTATACCCTGATAACTCAGCCTCATCAATGCAAATCAACCCAAATTCAATGTATCGAAACACTACCCTCTACTTTATAATTTCATTCGTGCTGCGTGAATTGTTTCTGCACTCATATTTTAATGCTTTTACCTTGTTTATTCCTCACCTTCGTGTTTCCAGTAAACACTTCAATGCGGAACAAGTCTGTCAAATACTTTTCGTTCCAACACAGTCACAAGATGCACCTTGAAGTAGTCACATGTTTGCACGTACACTGACACTCTGCTGTTGCCCTTCCCCACCTTGAATCAGACAGCAGTATCCTTCCTGTGACATGCCACATCGAGAAAGGAAGGACAGGTATCAATACCCGTACTTGGGAATGGAGCTACAGTTTTAAAATATTTCCACTCTCCCCAGCGGAGAACTGAGCCCTGTGACAGGCAGGGACACAAACCATTATACTACCGAGGACAAGAGTGTCAAAGGAGTGTCAAAGCTAATTTTGGCCAGGCTTGTCAAAAACAACTGCTTAATGAACTGAATCCCATTTCACTATGTTTTTCCCACAGCCTTATATGTTTTGGAATCACAAATTCACATCTGAATATTTATTCAGGTCAATAGGGTTTCTGCCTTACTGAACAATACAGACAGTGTATTCCAAATTACAACCATCCACTGGCTGATAATGCTTTTTCGTACATGTTCTCAAACTATTCAGCCTTTCTCTTTAAATCTCTGGCCCCTGCTGATCGATCCCTCCATCAATGGGAAACTCGTTCAGTAATTCCTGACCATACCCTAACTCAATCATGACTTATCTACATCTCCTTTGCACTGCGACAAACACTCCACTCTGTCCTGTCTTTCTTCCTAACTGAAGCTCTTCATCCCAAACAATATCCCGGTAAATATCTCCTGCAATTTTCTCAGTGTGATCACATCCATGCTATAATGTGAATTGCAAAAGTGCACAACAACACTCTTGCGTGAGCCTTATGTGCCTTTGTTTTAAATTTTCTGAATTAGTATGAGGGCGATTCTGGCTAAGCAGAATTTATTACCCATTCCGCATTGCTCAGAGGGCAGTTGAGACTCAACCATATTGCTGTGAGTCTGAAGTCGCATGAAGCCAGACCAAGTCAGGACAGCAAATTCCATCCCGAAATGACCTCAGTGAAACAGATTCTTTTCAACAATTGTCAATGGATATATAGCAGCCGCTAGATTCTTCATTGCAGGTATTTATTGAATCCAAATTTGACGATAATGGCATGCTGGGAATCACGCTCGAGTACCCAGACTATTACTCGGTCTCTGCATTATCAGTCCTAAGAAATTATCACAAGACCAACGGAGAAAGCCACAAAGCTGATCTTTTCCGATAAAATGGCTTTTAACCAAAAATGCCCCGGGTATTTTCCATGAGCCTGACGCTACAATTGTCTCTGGTCTATGTCAGTAAAAGCTGCTCCATGGGGATTGATTTCACAACCGAGGTATCCAAATGGATCGACTTGTTTGGAGGAACCGATGGTGGGATTGGGGCACGTTAACCCAACAACAGTAACCGCAGCAGCAGCACAGACAGAACAGTATGAATGTGAAAGAGAGTGATAGATTGGGCATTGCCTGAGAGAAATGGGGGGACGGACGGAAAGGAGGTTTAATTATCATGGGTAGAAGGAAAATCTCCGACAACGGGTGTGTTTGAATCCTGATATATGATACGCAGAGATGTGAGAGAGCGGAATCTGAAGGTAAAACAATTAATTTCTTAGCCTGTGTCACAAAAAAGATAACGGAGAGAACACTTAGTGCCGTGATTTGGTTTCAAATCGAGGTTGCTGTGGTCACAATGCAAAATACCGACAACCACGATCACAGTAACCATAGAACAGGATGCTTGCAGCAGCAATAAGTATACTAGCAGGGGAAATGTTCGGAAGAACAGCAAATGTACAATATCAGTACTCAGAGAACAGTGACAGGCATGTGGGAACTGAGAGTGAGCTGAATCGTTCAGTTCTATGTTCTCAGAGGCTGTGGACATCCCGTGAATGAGAATGTTGAGAGATGAGATCGATCGATTTCGACAAAACATCAAAGACTCGGGGGAAAGTACAGGATACTGTTGAAATGTATGCTTCAATAGCATTTTAGCTTAACATCGGCGACTTCACCAGGTTCCTCAAGTTGTAACCAGTGTTGCAGACAATCACACATAAGCCCAGTTCACAACCTCGGAATCAGAGAAACTGTGGCACAGCCACCCAGATCCAAACGTAAATGGGGATGGGAATGAGTCGTGGAGTTATTCTCTGGCTCCAGTGATGCAACAGGTGAGCGTGCAGTCCTTTTCTGATGATATAGAGATGCAAGAAATTCCTAGATTGTGTGTGCTCCTGATCAAGGGAATGATTGTCCCCGTTTATACTCTCCTAGCGATCTATAGTGCATCTTGCTAAGACAGCTGAGTGACACAACTGGAGCGTGTTGAGCCCTAAACTTTGTAGTGTTGGGTTTAAAAGATGATTTTGCTATTTGGATCTCTGTTTCCGACACTGGCGGTGGCAGCTGCATTTGCTTGCATCAGCTCAGTATCAATTTCTTCCACACAGTCAAGACTTCAACCTGGTGAAGGTGGTGTTGGGGTGATATTTTGAACTGGTTGTCCTTAGGGGTTGGGACATGGAAACGGTGATGTTTAAGTTCGACGAATAAGACCTGAAATGCAAGTCTGACCTCAGGAACTGAGATTATAATTTAAATTTCCTGCATTCCCATTCATTCATGTCCCTTATGCAGGGGATTGTACCATCTTCACCCAGTCCTGCCTACGCACAGACTCCAGGACCAGAAAAACAGCGCTGGCCCTTTATCCAAGAATCCCCATCGTGTGGAGAAGCAGGCTTGTCAGCCCTTCCAGTCCACACATCCATCCGAAGCGCATCCCACCAGACCCCACGGTATTCCTTGTCCCATAAGCCTGCATTTCACATTGTTGATCCCTGTAACTGGCACATCTTAAGTCAGAGGGAGAAATAAAAACACAAACACACAGAGAATGTGCAGACTGCCCACAGGCAGGCACCCGAGGCTGGGATCACACCTGGGTTTATGGTGTAGCCAGACAGCAACGAACGAGGGGCGAAGAATAAATGTTGTCCTGACCCGTCATACTCACACCCTGTGGGTGAATGAGAAAGAATGAAAACACATTCACAACATGGAAAACTGAATTCGTATCTGTATGGACACAATTTGAAAGGATCGTTCACCCTCGGTAGAAAAAAGGACACTGATACCACAGAGAAAGGAGGGCAATGTGGGAACTGCTGGAAGGGATTCAATTAACCACAGAAATAGAAACTCATTTAATCAGTAACACTGGGGAGAGGCCGTTCACCAGTCCCGTGTGTGGGAAGGGATCACTGAGCAAAACAACCTCCGGAGACTCCAGCAGGATTACATTTCCCATCAGGTGATAGATTATGCTGTCAATAACTGTTAGTCCCAACCAGTTATTTGTTCCATAGCGTCAATCATAGAGTCATACAGCATGAAGACATACAAGCCCGTCTGTCCAACCAATCCATGCTGAACATACTGCCAAACTAATCTCGTCCCATCTGCCTCCTGCTGTACCCGCTGAGTGGTTATAATGCCCTTGTAGTTTTATTAGTGTGTTGCTAATCCAAAAAAACCCAGGTAATATCTTGGGAACAAAAGGTGCATGTCCTGGCATGACAGATGGTGGAGTTTGAATTCAATGAATTCCTGGAATTGAAGAGTCTCGTGATAACCTGAATCAGTTGTGTGGAAAATCCCATCTGATTTCGGGAAGCAAACTGTCCCACATGAGACTCCAGATGGATAATATCATGGTTGACTCTTTACTGTCGTCTGGGAAATAACTGATGTACTAGGCATGAATAAAGTTATTTTAAAAATCCCACTTTCCATTCATGTTTGGATCCAATTGTTCTTTAAATGTTGCAAATGTACCCTCATCCATCACTTCCTCAGCAAGTTAATTGCACACGTAAAACACCTTCTCTAGAAAAATGCCTCATGTCTTTTTTTTAACAAAATCTCTCCCTTTTCATCTTAAACATATGCCCTGTCGTCTTGAAATTCCCCTCCTGGGAAAAGGCAGCTATCGTTAACTCTAACTTACCTCTCATTAATTCATAACCTTCTGTCAGGTCGCCGCTCAAACCCCCAACCTAGAATGAAAACAATCTCAACTAGGAGAAAATGAGAACTGCAGATGACAGATCAAAGTCGAGAGTGTTGTGCTGGGAAAGCACAGCAGGTCAGGCAGCATTTGAGGAGCTGGAGAATCGACGTTTCAGGCATGAGCCTAATGAACTACACTTGCGCGAAAAGCTGATTCTCCTGCTCCTCGGATGCTGCCTTACCTGTTGTGGTTTTCCAGCACCCCGATCTCGAATCTTAAAATAGTCTCAGCCTATCCAGCTTTTCAGAATAACTCAAACATTCCACGCACGGCATCATGCGTGTATACCTTTTCTGAACCTGCTCCAGCTGAATAAGATCATTCCTACAACTTGGCGACCAGAACTGGACATAATATTCCAGAAGAGACCTCATCAATGTCCTGAAAAACTTAAACTAAACGTTCCAACTAGTACACACAAAGGACTACGCAATAAAGGGAAGTAAGTTTAATGCCTTTGAACCATCCTGTCTGTACGTGATGCAAACTACAAAGAATAATGTGCCTGCATCCCTAGCTGCCGTGTTCTCCAACACGACGGAAAGCCCTGCTCCTTTTGCTGTATCAAAATGGAACACCTTCTACTTATCCAGATTGAACTCCATGTTACATTTTTCAGTCCAACGACTCATTGGAATAAGATCCTTTCGAATCTTAGATAATCTTCCTAATTGTCTACAATTCTGATGTCGCCTGCAAACCTACGAAGCATGCCTGCAGTGAGGTCCACTGTTTTCTCATGTAGATCAATTATTCATATTTACTGTAGTGGCCGTGATATAGCAGTGTGCAGATCGTACAACAGTTAGTCATGCAATTAGCCATGTGGAAAAAAAGCCGCAGACTGCAGGGAGATATTAAACAATTGGAAATGAAAATGATGAAAGCGTGATAGTGAAGTAAAATCAAACTTCAAACCAGCCGCCCACGCTCCAGTTGTGGCACTCAGCTCTCTCAGCAGACGCACTGTCGATTGCTATGTCGTTATAAATGGGAACAAATTTTCCCTTCTGCCCCGCCTTTGACCAGCAGCACTCCCAACCTCCGAAATAGTTGTGCCTCTAAACCGTCATAGAAATACCATGCATTCTCCGGTTGTGTCACTTGAGCCATCGAGTATCTGTGCGGCCTCATTCCCATCCCAATTTCAAGTTGGATCTTCGCGGCTGCGCCACTCAGTTCGTCTGATTCTGGGGCTGGGAATTGGGAGTCTGTGGCAACAGTGGTTACTGCCTTGTGTGGGAAGTTGGTGAAGGAGCCAATGTTAAGCTGCATTGCTATTGCAGCATACATTTCAACAAAAGCTGCACTATCTCCGGAGTCTTTGATGTTTTGGAGAAATCTATTTATCTCAGCCTTCAGCATATTAATGATGGAATCACCACAGCCACTGGGGGCACCGCTGTTAAACGGTCAGCCCATTCTGAGTTCCCACATATCTGCCACTGTTCGCTCAGCACTGATATTGTGCATTTGGTGCTCTGCCTAACATTTCTTATGATACTGTACTTATTGCTTGCGGTTATTGTGCTCATCTGTGTGATCCCGTGACCATATAGTGGTTAGTACTCTGCGTTATGGCCACAACAACCTGGGTTCAAATTCGAGTCACGGCAGCAATCGCTCTATTTGTCCCAGTCTTTTGTGAAACGCAAAGGAATCAGTTGTTTTAACATGGTAATTTTCTCCAAAGTGATGACATTTTTCCTTCAAGTTCTGCTCGCTCACATCTGTGTTTCAGAATTCGAATCCACCCGTTCTCAGAGATGTCTTCCCTCCTACGATCACTAGCTGAACTTTCCATCCCATACCCCCATTTCATTAATTTGGAGATTCCGGTGTTGGACTATAGAGTACAAAGTTACAAATCAGCCGACACCAGGTCATGATCTTACAGGTTTAATTGAAGCACTAGCTTTCTGAGCACTGCTCTTTCATCATGTGTTTGTGGAGTCATTTCCTATTTCTTTAAGGCTCTGCAGAATCTAACACTAACTCTCACTTTGATACCGATCAGTCTGTGTGGCTGCGGTCACTGTTGCTGGGTGAACGTGCCCCAACCCCACCATTTGGACCTGCAGACCATTTGATCCATTTGGTTACCACTGTTGTGAGATCAATTCTCATGTAGCAGCTTTTACCGACATGGACCAGAGATTATTGGGGGGGGGGGGGTGGTGTCAATCTCAGGAAAATGGCACAGGACAGAATCGGGGAAAAGAGACTTCGTTGGATAGTTTCCCTGCTTTTCTGCAATGGCCAAGCGTTATTACCACTGAACACTGGACTGTTTATTCAGACACCAAGGTCTCGGGTTGGACTCCGACCATGCTAAGTAGTAAAATTGGGGATATTGATAGGTAGTCTCAAAGAAGCGTTCCTTATTGATAGAGGGATCGAATACTGGGGCCAAGAGATTTCGGGAAAAGGCAGAAAAGCTTGAGTAGATTTGCGGAAAGGGTCAGAGAGGCGGAAACCCTTCTAACCTGAAAACAATTGAGATGAGAATTTGTGATGCCAGAACACATAAGACTAAGTGCTCAATCATGGAAAACTTGATTCAGGTCGTTAAGCAGTTGTGTTGGACAAGTGCAGCCACAACAGGCTGAAGGGTCTCCTTCTATGTTGTCGTCCACAGTATCATGGTTCGTGTCACCGCATGTCACGGGGCTCAATTCTCCGCTGGGGGCATCGTAAATGTTTTAAACCTGCCGCTCTGTTATCCACTGAAGGTTATTAATGCCTGGCCTTCCATTCTCGATTGGATATGTCACAGGAAGGGCAGTGCTGTCGGAATCAGCTGAGGGAGTACTGCTGCTCCTGGGGAGAGACAGTGTCAGTGAAATTGCAAACACCCAACTTCTGCAAACTGCACATTGTGTTTGTGTTGCAATGAAAACCATTATATAGAGTTGTTCCTTTACTGATGTGTTTATTTAAAGCAGGAATCTGAGGAAGAAAACATCGTAAACCCATTCAGATCTGAGTGTAGAAACATTTCCAGCAGCACTAATGAGGTTGTACAGCGTGGAACCGCGTTTGGATGCATTGAAATCGGGTTGGTGAGCGCAGCTTGCTTTCACTAGGCTGAGTTACCAGTGTATAAAGGTATTAGACATGATACAGATGGTATTCAATGTCATTGTACACTTGCTCAGTCGTTTGCACTGCTGTAAAGACTGTGGTTTGGCCATGTTTAAATTGCGCTGATGTTTCCAGGGAGTGAATTCAGTAAGTAAAGTGAATTATCCATGGGTAACGCAGTGATAAGGTCAGCAGTCACACGATGCCAGGTTTTATTCCAGCTGGTTTATTTGATATCACAAGTCAGAGGCCTGCGGGGATAGAGACAGGAGCTCGGTCTGGTTGAGATGCTCTTCAGAGTGTCCTCATAGACTCGATTGACTGAACTGTAATTTCTGCATTGTTAAAATCTATGATTCTATCAGAGAGGACACTGCAATTTTTACTGGGCTGCAAAGCCATTGGAGACGATGCTGATGCAGTTAATTGGGGATGGGATTTTATTTATATGTGTGTTTGAAAATTTGACACTAAACCAAGGAAAACCGAATGGATGTTTTCCAGAGTAGTTGAGGTTTGGACAGAGTAAATAGGTGGTAAATTCACTCTTTCAAGTTCACATGTTTCTGAACGTCAGGGTTTCCAAACCATCGATGTAGGACAAAGAAATAATGGGATCAGAATTTCTGTCTCTCAAAAAATCCGTTTCCAAAATATTTGGAAAGGCACATTTAGAGACACACAAGCAGTGATTTTCACCAGGAGAGAGACAGCCTGTGGCCAGTTAAAAGTGGAAAAGTGGTGTGTGGAGTGTGGAGGGTGGGGGTGGGGGTTTAATGTGCGAGGAAATAATGTCTGATTCGGGCGACTTCAGATGCAAAGAAATATCGGAAACATTTGCAGCTGAGTAAGATTCATCTAAAAAACTCAGTTTTGAAAGATTTCTGTTAATATTCCACTTGAAGCATTATACATGGAACTGAGCAGATTTTGTATATTGTCAAGGAAAGGTATTCCATGATGAATAGCAAGTGACCCGTCTTTTCGAGATCGCTTTCCTGCATTAATCCCATGGTTTAAAGATGGGAGGACAATCGCCATGATGTTGGGTTCATTTGATACCCAATGAAATCTGTCAAAGTAACTGAGCATCAAAACTGGCATCTTGTTTCGTAGTTTAAACTGACGCCTTGTCTGTTTTTCTCATCAGTATTTTCTTTAAACTGATGTAAATTCAGAGCAAACTTCAATACAATATTAAACATTCCAATGATATAAATGCAATTCACTTCCGAGCATTGCAATGAATAAAGTGAAGTTGCAGCAAAATTAATAAAATGAAACGAACAAAGCTGCATTTCCGGGAAATTGACCCAGTTCAGGTTCAGCCATATGAGAAAGACCATCGAGCTAAAACATTACCTTCACTTCTCTGTCCATATTTCCTTCTTCACGTGAGAGAGAAACTGTCTGAAGAAATTATGCGTCAAAACTAAATGTGCGTGTGAATGTGACGGGAATTTCATGTTTGCTGTTTCATTCTGAGACAGTTCCAACTCGAAGTAAATCAAGGACAAGGTATTCCTGCCAAGGACGAGGTCAATTCCTTGGATTTTGCGGGTATTATTATTCCGCTGAAAGCAGAAACATAATGGTGTGGATTTGATTCCGCTCAGGGAATTTCTTATCCCCTCCGTGCACCAAATGTGATCTTGACGGGGTCACATGCGAGCCCCTTTGCAATGGGCTGAGTTGGCCCAGAGGTTCAGGCGACGGGTTGTTCTTTCATTGTGAATGTGTGAATTTGAATCCTACTCGGACTGTTACTTTTATCAAACTCAGCTGTGGTTTTCCTTCGTGCCGAGAATCTTTAGGATATATTGGATGGAGAATTTTGCTCTTGCCCTTCATTGCACCAGAGATTGGTGATAAATCGATACCACATCAAAGTCAAAGTAAAGCAATTTGATTCTGTTGGAAGTTAAATTGGGATAATGAAAAGGAGTGCAAATGTTTCTTTCCTCCTTTTACTCCATCCTGTCTTTCTATGAATTTACATCGAATGAAAGTGAAATAAATAAGGAGATCGGGTGCAATAGTTTATCCAGTGGGATTGTGAATTTTAATGTAATACTCGACACAAAGTTCTGATCAGTATTTCAAACAGTCAATTGAATTGGAACCGCAGAAAACATTTCAAATGAAAAGAATCTTTCATTCTTTCACAACCTCTTGCTGTATGAAACATACCGCGATCCGTCATCCAGCATGATCACAAAGTTGGAAACAATATTAGATCGGCAAATTTTCTTTAGCAATTACAACTTCTGCACATACCCATCTTCGGTGTGCCCAGTGCCATTTGTTGTCTCCAGGCTACAGCACATTTCTTGTTCATGAACTTATGAGCCTAGTTCCTGATCTGTCTGATCAGTTTGAGAGACCTTTTCTATCACTTCATCCTATCCCCTCAAAATTCTAAAGGTATCAATAAAATAAGGCGTTCGACCAAATGATGTAGGATTGGAAGTCGGCCATTGAGCCCATCGAGTTTGCTCCATCATTCTATGAACTCTTGGCTTATCTGATAATCCTCAACTCCATTCTCCAGCTTTGCCTCGACAAAGCTTCATCGTCTTTATGGTTAAATATCTGTCTGGCACAATTTAAAATACACAACAACTCAGCCTCAACAATAGTATCTGCAAGTAGTTCCACCGATTCACAGGCCCCTGAGCAAAGAAATTACTCCTCATTTCTGAATTAAATAGGCAATATCTAATTCTGAGATCATGTCCTCTGGTGCTCTCCTCATACCAGAGGGTAAACCACCTGCCCATAACTACCCTGTCAAGGTCCCATGAATATTGAACGTTTATGAATGTTATTATGTTATTATGTGATTATAGAGCTCCCCTCCGCCTCCTTTGTTTCAAGGATAATAATCCCAGCCTAACCAATCATTCCACGAACCTCCATTTTCTCCAGTGTTAACAACATGTTCACCCCCGGCAGCGTCCTTTCATATTATTAAGGCCGGGGATACATTTATGCGAATAAACGGTTGAAATTTCAAACATCGACGGGAATTGGAACTTGAAATCAGACAGCGACTGCAATCAGATTGGTCCACACAAGGACGATATCGAGTAATGATAACTGAGAAATGAGACTCTAATCATATCCCAATGACATTCAATGCCTTTACTGTAAACAAATTACCCCGTGTAGTCGTCCACAGAGCTATAATTTTGGGCAAAAACGGATAGAAACTGGCTACGTAAACACTGTGACAACAACAACATGTTCTTGAGACATTTTTTGATTATAAAATCAACTCATTGTTCCGTGAATCCTGCATCGTTTGCAAGGCACAAAAGGGATGTGGAACGTAACTCTCTCAATTTGCCTAGATGGGTGTAGCTTCAATAACACTGAAGGAACTGGATACCATCCACGACAATGCAGTCACTTGAGTGTGCCCTCTTCAATACCTGCAATATTCATTCCCTTCACCGCTAAGGCACAATTGCAGCAGAGTGCACCAACTACAAAATGCGCTGGAGTAAGTCATTCAGGCATTTTTCACAGAACCGTCAAAGCTCAACAGCTGTACTGACTATAAGGACAACGAAAAATAATAAGGAAGATGCAACGAAACGCCACCAGTTTCAAGTTACTCTCCAAGGCCCATAGCACCCTGGCTTGGAAAGGAATCAGTGATAAACTGATTGGTGAAACGGTCTTGATGGGCAAAGTTGCATACTTCAGCCTTCCATCTTTTATCTTACATTAAAAAAAAATGTCGATTTATGCGGTGACCAGACTTGTGCTCAGTCCTTTAGCTGTTCCCTAAACTGGTGGTTGCTGAAGTTCTGCTATCATCCACAGCCTGTTGTCAACAATAGAAAATATCCGAAAACCCTCTCAATGAAATGTTTCCCCTCAAGATTAGAGTGGTGTTGGAAAAGCACAGCAGGTCCGGCAGCATCTGAGGAGCACGAAAAATGGACGTTTCAGGCAAAAGCCCTTCATCAGGAATGAGACTGCAGCATATGGGATGGAGAGATAAATGGGAAGGGGGTGGGGCTGGGGAGAAGGTAGCTGAGAGTGCTGTCAGTTGACGCGGGTGGGGGGTGAACATGATATGTCAGAGAAGAAGGTGGAGTGGATAAGTGGGAATGAAGATGCACAGGTGGGACAGTTCAGGCGGACAGTGTTGAGCTGGAAGGTGGGAACTGGGGTAAGGTAGCGGTGGGGAAATGAGGAAACGGGTGAATTCCAAATTGATGCCATGGGGTTGAAGGGTCCCGAGGCCGATGATGAGGGTTTCTTCCTCCACGCATTGGGTCATGAGGCAGTGGCGATACAGAAGGCCCGGGACCTACATTTCCTCACGAGAGTGGGAGGGGGAGTTGAAATGTTTGGCCATGGGGCACTGGAGTTGATTCTTGCGGGTATCCTGGAGATATTCTGTGAAGTGCTCTATGAGAACACATCTCCTCTCTCCAATTTAGAGGAGACCGCATCGGGAGGAATGTATACAAGAAATGACATGTGTGGAAGTGCAGGAGAAACTTTGATGGATGTGGAAGCCTCCATTACAGCCTTTGACAGAGGTGAGGAGGTAGATGTGGGTGCAGGTTTTGCAATTCCTGCAGTGACAGGGGAAGGTGCCAGGAGGGAAGGGTGGGTCATTGGCGGAGGCGGATTTAAGTAGGTAATCACAGTGCGAATGGTCTTGGCAGAAAGTGGATAGGGTTGGGGAGAGGAACATATCCCTGGTGGTGGGATCCGTTTAGAGGTGGCGAAACTGTGGGAGGATGATGTGATTTATGCAGAGGCTGGTGGACTAGAAGATGAGGACCAAGGGGGTTTTGTCTCTGTTGTTGGAGGTATGGGGGTGTGGGGTTCGTGGGCGGAGGTACAGGACATGGATGAGATGCGTTGGAGGGCATCTTCAAACACATAGGAGGGGTAGTTGCCGTCTTTAAAGAAGGAGGCCATCTGGTGTGTTCTGTGGTGGAACTGGACCTTTGGGAGCAGATGCGATTGAGGTGGAGGAATTGTGAATACAGGGTAACATTTGCACAAGTGGTGGGGTGGGAGGAGGTATAATCCAGATAGCTGTGGGAATAAGTAGGTTTGTAAAAAGTGTCAGCAACATTGCCCTAGGGGGATATATTTCCTTCGGCACCCCTATTCACTTTTCACAAAGACTCTTTCCTCCACGACTACCTCGTCAAGTACTCGCCCTCCAATGACCCAAATTTCCCCTCGCGGCACCTTCCCCTGCCACCACAGGAATTGCAAAACCTGCATCCACATCTTCCCTCTCAAATCCTTCCAAGGCTCCAATGAGCCTTCCACATCCATCAAATGTGCATGTGCACTTTCACACGTGTCATTTATTGCATCTGTTGCTCCCAATGTGGTCTCCTCAACATTGGGGCCAACAGACACCTTCTCGCAGACCGCTTCAGAGAACATTTCCAGGGCACCCGCAACATTCAACCCCAACGCCCCATGACCAAAAACATCAACTACGCACCCGCCCCGACTCTCCCGAGGACATGCAGTTCCAGGGTCTCCTCCACCGCCATTCCATCACCACCAGACGTCTCATCTTCCAACTCGGAACCCTTCAACGCCAGGGCATCAACGTGGTCTTCACCAGTTTCCTTACCTCCCCATGCCCACGTTATCCGAGTTCCAAATTTCTAGCTTGGAACCATCCTACTGACCTGTCCCACCTGTCTATCTTCCTATCTAGCTATCCACTCCACCTTCTTCTCCGACCTATAACATTTAACCCCATCTCCATCCACCTCTTGCACTGTCACCTAAATTCTTCCCAGACCCAGTCCTCCCGTTTATTTCTCCACACTCGAGGCTCCCAGCTTTATTCCTGATGAACGGCTTTTGCACGAAACGTTATTTTTTTCTGCAACTCGGATGCTGCCTGACCTGCTGTGCTTCTTCAGCACCCGCAATCTTGATTCTGATTTCCAGCACCTGCAGTACGCACTTCCGTCCAACTGATTAACCTGTCCATTGATCTTGAACAGGCCGTTGCTAAAGTTCCAGCATCATTTCCCTGCTCTTACATTCCCACCTGCGGTCAAGAACAAAAACTATCTCCAACCCCTCGAGACCACTTTATCCCTTGTACAATCAACTTCAAATATTCGTGAATTTCTACTCAAATTTCTCTTTTATTACTTTTAACCACTTAGTATTCACACTTTTATCATTGAGCCTCCCCAAATTCATGATCACCCACTTCACTGGATTGAATTCCTTTCAGCACATTTTCTTGACAATTGTTTCCAATCTCCCTGCAGTCTATAGCTTTCATCCTCATGGTTAACGACATGACATTTTGTTACCTGATTTGCAAACTGCTAAATGATGACCACGACAAATAAATATAAATCATTCACCTATGTAAGAAAACAATGGAACTCTTAGAATCCACGGTTCATAATCTTGTTGAGGACACCAGAATTGTAAACTGTAAAGAAGGTGATCTCAGTTTCCAGAAGGATCTTAATCCAATGCGTCTTTGGGCTGAAAAATTTCACTTGGAGTTCAATCTGGATAAATGGAAGGTATTGTATTTCTCTACATCAAATAAGAGTAGCGTTGATACAATTAGTGATAGGGCGTTGCATAATGTTGTGGAAAACGGAGGCCAGGGACGCAGTTAAATATTTCTTTTTAGTTTGCTTCACATATACACAGAATGGTTAAAAAAGTTGTCATCCTGCCTGCGTTGTACAGTCCTTTGAGCGTAGGAGTCGGTACTTTATGATAAAGTTGAATAGGACATTGTGTGAGGCCTCTTCTGGAATACTGCGTCAAGTTCTTGTCGCCCAGTAATAGCAAGGGAATTTATTCAGCTGGAGTAGGTTTAGAAGAGGTGCACCAGCATATTGGTAGTGGGGAAGGTTTGAGTTATAAGAAAGGCAGGATAGGCTGAGAATATTTTCACTCGATCAGTGGAGGTTGAAAGGCGACCTGATAGAAATTTATAAATTATTGAGAGTTCGAATAGAGTTAACTTTAACTGCCTTTTCTCTAAGGAGGGGCACTTCAGGACGAGAGGGTAAATGCAACACAAATTCCCAGCTCGACGGACAGAACCACAACAACAGGGTAAATATTTCGGGTGAAAAGAGAGATATTTAAAATAAGACATGAGAGGCTTTTTTTAAAAGGAGGATGGTTGATGTGTGCAATTCACTTCCTGAGACAGTGATGAATGAAACTACATTTACAATATTTACAGGATATTTGGATCGATAAATGAATTGGAAACTTTCAGTGGGATTAACAAAAGCTATTCATTCATGCCTAGTACATTATTTATTGCCCAGAGGGCAGTTCAAGATCAACCACGATATTATGGATCTGGAGACTTTTGCCAGCCAGACCAGATAAGTATGGCAGTTTCCTTCCCTATCAGGCATTAGTGAATCAGATGTACAACAACTGATTCAACATCATCGTTAGAATCTTCAACTCTCGGTATTTATTGAAATAAAATTCCAGCATCTGCCATGCCAGGATTTGAACATGTGTCCACAGAATAATATCTGGAATTCATATTAACAATGCAGTAATATTATTACAAGGGCATTATTAACACTCAGCAGTTACAGGAGCCGTCAGATGCGACTCGTTTAGTTTCGCATTATGTACAGTATGAGCTGGAAGGAGTGAAAGGCCTGTTTTCATGCTGCGTGAGTATATGACTTTGCCGCTATTAAAATGGCAGCTGGTTGGGATTAACAGCAGCATTGAGAGTTTAATTGATCTCCTTCTGGTATATGTAATCTTGCTGGTTACTCTGGAGATTTTGTTGCTTATTGAGACCTTCCAAACACACGGGACTGTTGAACAGTCTGGCCCCAGTTTGACTGAGTAGGTGAGTTTCCACTACAGTAGGTCTTTGAATTCCTCATTGCCCTTGTTTCTCTGAGATAACCGTGTCTTTGTATCTACCCTGGTTGAACGATTGGTTCCAATCATGTCCACGCAGACGCAAGTCCCGTTGTCCATGTTATGAATATGTTTTTATTCTTCCTGATATACCCACAGGGTGTGGATGTCGCTGGTCAGGACAGCATTTGTTGTTCATCCTGATTCGCTGCTGCCTCGCTGCTCGAGAGATTTGGATTCGATCCCAGTCTCGTGTGACTGTTTGCAATTTGCACATTCTCTCTTTGCTTGTGTGAGTTTATCCCACAGTCTGAAGGTGTGCAGGTTACTGGGATCAGCCATGGGAAATGAAGGGGAACGGAATAGGTATGGAGTGTGGGTCTGATAGGATGTGCTTCGGAGAGTTGGTGTCGACTGGAATGGGCCGAATGGCTTGCGTTCCCACACCGTCGGCATTCTCGGATTAAGGGTCATTTATGTTGTTCTGCACCTGGAGTCACAAGTAGGCATGATTGGGTTAAGATGGTTGCATGCACTGCATAATGGTAATGCATGAATGGGATTGCAGGAAATTAAAGTCATGTTCTCTGTTCCTGAGGTCAGGCTTCCATTACAGATTTTATTCGTCGAACGTTAACATTACCAGATCCGTGTCTGAGTGCCCAAGAATGACTCGTTTATTATACAACCACAACACAACCTTCTCCAGGTTGCAGTATTTACTGGGAACAAGAAGCTGGTCCTGAGCTGACGCAAACATAAGCAGCTGCTACTGCCAATGTCAAGAACACTGATCCAAATAGGAAAATTATATTTCGAATATTATCACCCCAAAGCTAAAGGTTCAACACGCTTTAGATACGCCAGTTAGCTGCATCAGCAACATGTACTGCTTATGACTATAATATTATAAATGGGGGCAAGTATTTTCTTCCGCCGCGTTTTTGACCAAGAGCAGTCCCAAAAACGGAAAAGCAAACGCCGCTCTCCCATCATTCCATCCCAACTTCCAATTGGATCTTCATGGCTGCTTCACACAGTTTCCCTGATTCGTTGTCTGGAACTGGAATTAAGTGTGATTGCGTGCAGCAGTTGTTATTGCTTTGTGTGGGCAAAGTAATGAAGTGGCCGATGTTAAACTATAGTGTTATTGAAGCATACATTTGAACAATATCCTGCACTGTCCCATGAGTTTGGAGAGCTTCATTAATCCCATTCTCCAATAGTCTCATTCATGGAATCTCCACAGACTCTGGGGACATTAAAGTTAAAGACTCAGCCCATTCTCAGTTCCCACATGCCTGTCATTAAGTCCTGATATTGTGTATTCTTCCTGACATTTTCTCTGCTACCAAACTGGCTGCAGTTTGTAAGCGTGGACTGTGGAGTGCTGCAACCATTTAGTATTTCGTTTTCTGCATTGGGATTTCCACGACTTCGGATCGAATCCACATCATAGCGGTCAGTTCTTTCAAAGTTTTACTTTTGATGAAACACGGTAAGAAATAACTCGTTTTTACATGATAATGTTCTCCGAAGTGATGATTTGTTTTCCATTGAATTTCGTTCTCTGATATTTCACATTTCATGTATCAGAATTTAAACCCAAAAGTTCTCGAAGATGTACCTCCCTCCCACTCAACCTCACTGTCTTTTCCGTCCCTCGTCCCATTTGACTGAGGCATTGCACAATCTAACATACACTTTCACGTTGATACCATCCAGTCTATGCCATTGCACTCACTGTTGCTGGGCGACCATGCCCCAATCTCTTAATTGGCACCTTCAAATCACTCTGTCCGTTTGGATATCGTGGCTGTGAGATCAATCCTCTTTTACCAGCTTTTACTGACATGGATCAGAGATTATTGGAGCGTGAGACTCAATAAATGGACACAGAGAATAATTGGCGAAAAGAGACTCTATTGGAAAAGATCAGCCATGATGGCTTTCTGCAATAGCCGACTGGTATTATCGCTGGATTGTTAACACAAAAGGCCAGGTCACATTCTGGCGAGACGGGTTCGATTCTCACCACACCACGCCGGTGGTAGAATATAAGTGCAAGAAATACCTCCAATTAAGAATACGCTAAACCCGTTGTCGGAAAAGCCCATCTGTTTCACTAAAGGCCTTGAGGGAAGGAATCTGCCGTCCTTAACTTCTCTGGACTCCATGTGACTCCACACTGCTAGGCAGAGCCACACCGCATGCTGATGCAGAATGTAAAAAAAGGTTCATTTGACTCTACCTAGACAATTGTCTGTAGTTCACGTGAGTCCGGAGATGTGTTCACACTAGAAAACTTGGGGGAGAGATTCACTCGGATAGTGTCTAAGCTGAAGAGATTTGGTCATGAAGACAGACAGGACAGACTGGGGTTGTTTGTCACGGTGCAGAGGCATTTGTGAGAAGGCAGGGTTCAGATGTACAAAATAATGAGGGGTATGGATAAGGTAGACTGAAAGTAACGTTTCCCATCGACGGAGAGATCGATCGCAGAGGGGCAGAAATTTAATGAGAAAGACAGAAAGGTTTAAGTAGATGTGTGGAAAAGTGTTATAGGCCAGCGTGTGTTGGAATTTGCAACAATTTGTCAGTCAGGGTCAGAGAGGCAGGAACCCTGAGAACCTGAAGAAATATTCAGATGTGAATATGTTCTGCCAATAACTATAAGGCTATGGGCTAAACGATTCGAGTCGTTGAGCAGATGTTTTTGACAAATGGAGTCACAACGGGCTGAGGGGTCTCCTTTGAAACTGTTGTCCTCGATAGTATAGTGGTTCGTGTCGCCGCATGTTATCTGGGAGATAGGAGATCAATTCCTCGCTGGGGCAGGCAAATGTTTTAAAATTGTCGCTAATTTCTAAAGTGCTGGTTATTAATGCCTGTCCTTCCATTTTCCATGGGACATGTCACAGGAAGGACAGTGCTGTCTGAATCAGCGTGGCGAAGGACTGCATTTCCTGGCGAGACAGTGTCAGTGAAAGTGCAAACATGTGACTTCTGCAACGTGCACCGTGTGTCTGTATTGGAATCTAAACCATTTAATAGAAAGAAGAAGGAAGCTGAAGTAGAAACAGGGTAAACCAATTCCGATGTGAGTACAGAAAGATTTTCCACAGCTTCTTGAGGAAAACTGACAAACGGCTCTGAAAAAGAGTTTCACTCTCAGAACTGTTAGTTCGCAGAGGTGTTTTTGTTCCACTTAAGCACTTAAGAAATGGAATAACAATTTAACTGAAGACTTGAAATGTTAGAACACACCAGGCGATGAGTCACGTGCTGGAAACTGTGTTTAGAAGCCAGATGTTTGATGACTGATAATAATGCAATAGGCTGAAGGGCCTCTCGCCATGCTTTTAAAAACTCAATGACTGTCATTTTTCAACTGAACCAATAAGGCAAAAGCAAAGTCACCAAGAAAATTTGTACACCTTGCATATGTCTTCCTTGGTGCGAGAGTGTTCAAATTCAGCTCTCTCACTGCTATTTCCCAACGTTGATTTCCAGTCAGGGAAAAATATTTGTTGTTCCTTATGAAAGTCCTAAATAGAACATGAATTCCTGACATTACAAAATAGCAAAGGTAACAGTGCTTTCAAAGTCAGTGACAATTTCATATCGGAGATGAATTCAAATGGAAATAAACGTTGAAAGCAGTTGTCTTTGCCTGCTCTTACTCAGTACTACAAAAGTAATGCTTACTGAAACATTCATGTTTTTTCAAGGATTTAATAAGTTCAATGCACAAAGGTTGGTTCTGTGACCAGAATGCCTTGGATCGAATGACTTGGAGATGCAGGTTTTAGACAAGGGTATGAAAGTTTGAAAATCACAGAACACCAGGTTTTAGTCCAGCAGGTTAAATTGGAAATACTAGCTTTCGGACTGCTGCTCATTCATCAGGTGGTTGTGGAGTACACAGAATTTAAAGCGCAAGTTTACAGTGCGATGTAACTGAAAGTGTAAGTTGAAAAATAGCTTCATTGTTTGCAAAGTTTCCCATCTGTTAGAGTAAGCATGTTAGGTTCACTACTTTCATTTGTAAAGCACAAAACTTTTTATTTTAAAGTGACATTCTCAGGTGAGCTTTAAGAGTTGGTGGCAGCCCCCGTGTGCTGTTGTCTGTTCCATAATGTTTAGACTGATTCTAATTTTATAACATGAGTTAACAGAGACTGACATGGATTCATGCAGTTTTTGAGCAAAGTACAATGTAACTCTGCAAGTCCAAATTCACCCCACAAATTTATATATGCGTGTGTGTGTGTGCAGGAGGGTCGCTGTGTGTAGATAGGGCAATGGGATCACCTGTACTGTGACATGAACCCAAGGTCGCAGTTGAGGCCATCCGCATTGGTGCCGAAATTTGCTCACAGCCTCTGCTCGGGCCCATTTAGCTGCTGCCTGTGTTGAAGTCCGCCTTGGAGGATTGTCACCTGAAGGTCTGAGGTCGAATGTCCTGGACCACGGAAGTGCTCTCCAGCTGGGAAGGGGCACACCTGTATGTGATTGATGTGCAGTTCCATTCATCTGTTGCTGTACCCTTTGCTCGGTTTCACCAATGTACGATACCTCAAAGCATCCTTGCCTGCAGCGTGCTTTTTTTAGATGAGATTACTTAAAGAGTGGAAACAGGCCCTTTGGTTCAACAGGTCCACACCAACCCGCCGAAGCGCAACCCACGCAGATCTATTCGCCTACACCTAACACTACGGGCATTTTAATATGGCCACTTCACCTAACCTGTCCATTTTTGGACTGTGGGGGCAAACCAGAGCACACCCACACAGACACTGGGAGAATGCGCAAACTCCACACAGTCAGTCGCCTTAGGCGGGAATTAAACCTGGGTCTCTGGCGCTGTGAGGCAGCAGTGCTCACCATTATGCCGAGAATAGCGTCAGCCTAAACATTATGGCACGTACACAGCACACAGGGACTAACACTTTCAAAATATTATCGGGGCTGACACTAATTGTTAAAGTTCACCTGAGAATGTGACTTTCAAAGAAAGTTTTGCAAATTACATAGGAAAGAAGTGAAGCTAACATGGACATTCTAACAGATAGAAGACTTAACAATCAATCAATATATTTTTCAATGCATAATTTCAATTACATCACACTGTAAACTTTTGCTATAAGTTCTGTATTTTATAACTGTGTACTCCACGAACACCTGATAGAGGAACAGCTCTCCAAAAGCTAATGCTTCTAATTAAACCTGTTAGACTATGACCTGGTGTTGTACGATTATTAACTTCGCATTAGAATACGAATGTCACAATTAAAACAGAGGTGAGGAAGCATTTCATCTCTCAGACAGTTCTGGATCAGTGGATTTTCTTGTAGCAGAAGGCTATTGAGGAAGGGTTATTAGGTGTAATGAGGCTGAGATCGGCAGATCTTCAAACCGCAAAGACATCAAGCGTTATGGGTAAAAGAAAGAAAGTGCAGTTCAAGGTTATCAGATCAGATATGAAACCATTCAACAGCGGAGCACACTTGATGGTCTGAATGGTGTCTTTCTGTCCCTCAAATTGTTGGCCTGAATATGAAGCTGCAAAACAGACCTGAGTAAAATGTGTCAAATTTAAAAAGTGCGTGTCCCCCCGGAACACTGAACCGAGGTGAAATGAACAAAGAACAACACGATATCCATTATCTACCTTGAACCTGGCTCCACGAGGCATGTCGTTAACTCTCACGAACCACCATTCCCTTTCCATTTTAGTGACTCCCGCTCCGTTCTTGATTTAAACTGATTGAACGTCAGGCAATTGCAGCTGACGCTGGCTGATGCGGAACTGTAACATACAGGGAAGCGGTTCTGACTGCTGCACAACATCATTCTGCTTCGAAAGATCAGGCAGTATTTCACATCGATTCCTGTAAAGGTTAACATTTAACAAGCCATGACAGTGAAAGCATTGAATCCTCATCACTGTACTACCATGGAAGATTTCTGTTAACACCATCCTGGACACCATGAGATTCATCATTCTATTGTCTCATCCTTCTGTGCATGATGACCTTGGCTCTATTCCAGTCTTGTTGTTTGGCTTACTACACTGAGGCTAACCAATCATCTGTTGCATTGAAGTTTCTAATGTATGAAATATTATCTCTGAGTGGGCAATGTGCTGGCTCAGTGGTGATAACACTGGCCTTGTAAACTAGAAAAGTGTTTGAAATATCCCATTCCTGTTTTTCAGTCCAAGAACTTGAGGAAAACCATTCGGCAGGACGGGAAATAGCGGGCGTGAGCAAAGATCTAGTTTTGCTGAAAGAACGAGGTGAGGCATTATAAACTACAGAGTAATGGGGAAACAATGGGCAAGGAATACTGGGACGGGAGGGGCTGAATGTTTCCTTTCTTTGCTGTAACCAGACACTGGTGTTGAAGTCTGAAATTGGACAATATCAGCCAAGCAGGCGAAATCTTACTTTCTGTTTGTTTTCTCCCGAGGCCTGTTTCACTCTTGGGAAAATGTGTCTGCGTGCTGCAGTCTGTGCGTAAAAAGGGGCTTCAGTTCCCCGACTGGGTGTGAACATATTTTTCCCATCTCAAATTTCACTCCCATTTATTGGATCTTACAAGATTAAAACATTCCAGGGTAATTAGCATTGAGATGAACACGTGAAACATCAGACATTACAAGGTTACAGACCAGGTGCTGGAAAGGGAAATGATGGGACCCATTTCTGTGCTGTAAACACTTGATAATTCATTCCTTTTTGAGGGGAAACACATCTGCAGTGACATAATTTTTAAAAAAAATGTTATGAAGAAACGGTGCAACAGTTTCTGCCTCATCCCGAGTGATCTAGTGGTTCGTATTCGGCGCCTTAACTGAGTGGACTGGATTTCATTACCGTTCAGGAAATCAGGACTTCTTGTTCCTGACGCACAGAGATCAGCTGTATCAGGAATCTGTTTAATGCCTTAGATCAGTCAATACCCTAGCCCTTGAAAGAAGGGAAAAGTGCCTTCCTCCTCTCTGCACAGTCGGACAGTTCATCCTTCATTCTCCTCTGAATCTACTTCCCAAAGAGTTTCAAAATACTGTCAAAACTGAATCTCAGCTATTTCTTTTCTGTGCTTTTCATACACAGGAGCTGCAGCGATTGAATGGGTTGGTTTCTGCAAATGAAACGTACCTATGAACAATGTGCGTTGCTATTTCAGGATTGTCTTCTCTGACAGCGCTGGGACATGAATGATGTTCTCTATGAGATGGAAGTACCAGTGTTTGAGTTGGGTAGAGGAAGTTAAAAAATACACAACATCAGGGCATAGTCCAGCAGGTTTATTTGGAAGCACGAGCTTTCAGAGAGCCGCTCCTTCATCAGGTGGGTGTCTTTCTGCCGAAACTTGATGTATGTGTCAACATGCGCAATCTTGGAAGATCATCTGGACTTTAACCGATCGTTGGTGGTGTCGAGGATACCCCTGACTTGGATGTGCTGGTGTTGGACTGGGGTGGACAAATTTGAAAATCACGCAAAGCCAGATTGGAGTCCAACAGTTGTCAACCATCTGATGAAGAAGCTGTTGCTTCCAAATACGCCTGTTAGATGCAACTTGGTGCTGTGGGATTTTTAACTCTGATTGTCCTTGGTAATGTTTATCTTATCGAAGACAGTGAAATAATTTTCGTTCGTAGAGATGCAAATTCCAAATATTATCCACCTCAGTTTAACAAAAAAAATAATAGCTTGGATGTAATGTGAATCTCCACAACGCTCTTGCGCCAAGTAAATTTCGAACCTATAACCATCTGATCCGCAGCCAGGTATATGAATAGTTGTAACACTGGCCATATGCACAGCTGAAATTTTAACTCTGCAGAGCTGTGGTGTTAACGAGGACACGAGCAATAACAGTAACATTCCCAAGGTGAACAAAAAACAAAGAAAATCACCATCAATCATTCACTTCACGTTGTCCTCAAATAAAACTACCATTCACAATCTGATCAGCCAATCAACGAGGTCACTGCTGATCGAGGAAATTTCAACTTATTTTACTGCGTTTGCATTATAATTCGAGGTAAACTCCAGCCAAATGACAATATCGCATTTCCCACAATTTTCAGATTTAGATTGCGTCAATGACCTCTTATATTTGCAGGAAATAAGTAACATGAAATGAGTGAAGAAGTCCTTTGGTGATGTAATCCAGTGTAGAGTCGGTCAGAAAAGAAAAGGCAAAGACCTGAAACATCACTCGCATTTCTCTCTGTATTAATGCGTGTTCCTGAGTTAATATTTGCTGGATTTGTCTTCAATATCTAAAGTTCTTTTTTCTCTCGCTATAGATTCTTCATAAATCAATTAACATCTGAGGTGTTGAAACTTATTTTACTTCAGATTAAATTGGTTGAATATCCTTTCCCCCAGCCTAATATCCCAATTCTCCCTCCTCTTCAATGTATATACAAGCTCCTCCAGGTGAGGTTGCATCTCCCAAACTGACGTTCCATTGCTCCGTGCTGCTCCATGTCAATACAAGCTGCTGCAAGTAAGATTGGAGCTCCCACTCTGATGTCCCAATGACCCAGGTGGTCCATGTCATTAAATGCTACTCCAGGTGAGAGTGGAGCTCTCAGACTGATCTCGCAAAGCTCCCTGGTCTATGTCAAAAGATGCTGCTCCAAATGAGGTTAGATCTCGCAGTCTGATGTCCCGATGGTCCCTGCCGGTCCATGTTAATAAAAGCAGCTCCAGGTGTGGTTGGACCTCCCAGTCTGATGTCACAATGCTCCCTGGGCCATGTCTACCGACGCTGCTCCTATTGAGGTGGGAGTTCCCATCCCTGGCAGCTCTCTCACCACTATACCATCATAGAAATAATGCCCACTGACCATTTCCATCACTGGAGCCATTGGTGGAATATCCACACCATGAAAATCTAATCTTATTTTATTTTTCATCACCACCGAATCATACTAAAATACTTCCTTTCTTAAACCTTATTTAGCATGTGAATATTGCAGTCAATCCAAAGTAAGATAATGGCATTAATTGACGTATGTTCAATAAAAATTACATCTTATTTTTCATGTAAAGTAACTGCTACTTAAAAAGGACAGTGTTTGGAATGAAATCACAGTTTTATTCCGTGTGTGCGAACGTGATTTGTATTATTTAAACTGAACTTGTTCGGTGTGTAAAATGATGAAGTAGATCTCAATTTCAAAACAAAATCGGTATTGTTGTCATCCACCTTGAAATGTGGTCATAGAGATGTACAGGAATGAAACAGAACCTTCAGACCAAGCTGTCCACGCCGACCAGATATCCAAACCCCATCTCGTCCCACCCGCCAGCACCCGGCCAATTTCCCTCCATACCCTTCCTCTTCATATTCCCATTCAAAAGCCTCTTAAATGTTGCAATTGTACCAGCCACCACATCCTCTGGTAGCTCATTCCATACACCTACCACGGTCTGTGTGAAAACGTTGTCCCTTAGGTCTCTTTTATATCTTTCCCCTCTCACACTAAACCTATGCCCTCTAAGTCATGACTCCCCGATTTCAGGGAAAATACTTTGTCCATTTATCGTATCCATGCCCCTCATAATTTCGTAAACATCTGTAAGGTCAGCCCTCAGCCTCCAATGCCCCAGAGGAAACAGCTCCAGCCTGTTCAGACTCCCCCGAACGCTCAGATCCTCCAACCCTGGCTACATTCTTGGAAATCTTTTCTGAACCCTTTCAAGTTTCACAATATCTTTCCAACAGACAGGAGACCAGAATTGCATGCAATATTCCAGCAGTGGCCTAACCAATGCCCTGTACAGCCGCAGCATGTCCTCCCAACTCCTGCACTCAATATTTTGAACAATGAAGGAAAGCATGCCAAACGCCTTCTTCACTATCCTATCTATCTGCGACTCCACTTTCAAGGAGCTATGAACCTGCACTCCAAGGTCTCTTTCTTCAGCAACATTCCCAAGCACTGATCCTTATTTGTATAATTACTGCTAAGATTTTATTTCCCAAAATGCAGCACCTTACATTTATCCGAATTAAACTGCATCTGCCATTTCTTAGCCCATTGGCCCATCTGGCCAGATCATGTTGTCATCTGAGGTAACCGTCTTCGTTGTGCACTACACCTACAATTTCGGTGTCATCTCTAAACTTACTAACTGTACCTGTTATGCTGATATCCAAATCATTTATGTAAATTATAAGAAGTCGAGGTCCCAGCACCGTTCCTTGTGGCACTCCACTGGTCACAGTCCTCCAGTCTAAAAAACAACGCTCCACTGGCACCCTCACTCGTCTACCTTTGAGCTACTTCTGTATCTAAATGGCTGGTTCTCCCTTTATTCGATGAGATCTAACCTTCCGAATCAGTCCTTCATGAAGTCCACGAAAGCAATGTTAGGTATTAGAACGAAACGTCTGTTAATCACATTCGTTTAAAGACACTTTAGATGTTTATGCTGCATTCATCTGTGGTTATTGATCGACAGTTTACGTTCACTTCCTGCAGTTAACATGCTGATTTCTCCAGTTTTTCATAGTTCAGTGTGATGTCTCCAGTGTGTGCATAACGAGAGGGAGCTTGCTTTTCACATCTTGTGTTTATCTGTGTCTTATATCCTGCCTTCATCAATTGCGAGAGCAAGGGGGAAAGGGCGAGAGCAACATGTAAGTCTGTCCAGCCAAATCACGGCACACACATCGCCATCTCTCTACTGTGCATTCACTTCCAGTTTTCTGTGCCGCTACACCCATCCCCTGCACCTTTTGAAATATCTCTATTATTTTGTGGTGTCTCTCTGTGCTCTCACCACGAAGATGAATCATTTCTACACAAACTGCTCCAGATTTCATGAGACAAAACACTCATTAAGAATCCCATAGCATGAAACATGCACATCGCATCTCTCGTTATTTTGTTTCCCTGGATCTCTTTCATAAGATTAACGTTCACAGCAACTTGACTTGGAAGAGAAAATTGCGTTCCTTTTCATTATCCCATTTCAGTCTACATTTCGTTGAGTTCAGGCATCAGTCTCAAATTATTCTTTGGGGTTTTATAATGTGGTTGATGAAGATAAACTAACCATTGGAGTTCCAATTTCAACAAGACAGTGTGATAATCCGAAAATAGCGACGAGAGTGGGATTCGAACCCACGCGTGCAGAACACAACAGATTAGCAGTCCATCGCATTAACCTCTCGGACACCTCGTCACATACGCATGAAATGGCATAACATAATCTCCCAGACCATCACAATCTCATCACCTTTGGGGAATCTCCCATTCACAGTCTCCAATCTCATTGTCCATGAACCCCTCACTGCCCGATTCCACCTCCTTCCTCAGACCTGCTGTCTCTGCTTGCGCCTGTTTGACTCGACTCATCTCTTCCTACCTCAACACCTTCCTGTCTCCCCAGTCCAGGAAATTCGCACCTACGTTTGTGACACCACCGATGTACTTCATCTCACTAAAGACTTTTATTTCCCTGGTCGACAACGTGTCATCTTCACCATGGAGATCCAGTCCCTCTGCACATCCATCTGCCATGACGGAAGTCTCCAAGCCCTCTGTTTCTTCATCTCGCCCCATCCCAACCAGTATCCTTCCACCGACACCCTCATCCAGCTGGCTGAACTGGTCCTCACCCTCAACAACTTTTCTGTCCAATCCTCCCACTTCCTCCAAACCAAAGGAGTAGCCATGACCGAGATATGCCTGCCTGCCTGTTTCTTCGATATGTGGAATTGTCCGTCTTTCGCATTTACTCTGACACCTCTCTCCACTTGTTCCTCCGCTTCATTCATGAATTCATTGGCCCCACTTCCTGCTCCTACGAGGAGGTTGAACAGTTCACCAACCAACACCATTCACCCCGACCTCAATTTCACCTGGATGTTCTTAGCATCTCCCTTCCACTTCTTGGACCTGTCTATCACCGTCTCCAGCGAATGACCAATAAAAGACATATATTACTAGCCCACCGACTCCTACAGGTAACAATACGACACGTCCTCCCACCCCACTGCGTGTAAAAACACCATCCCTTATTCCTAATTCCTTCGCCTCTAGTGCATTTTTTCGAAGTATGAACAATTCCACCTCAGGAAGTCCCAGTTGGTCTCCTTCCCACGTGGTTTACGATGCCTCCAGGGCATCTCCTCCACTTCACTCACCACCGCCCTTAAATCCCACCCCTCCCGCAACAAGGACAGAATCGCATTGTCCTCAACTTTCACCACACCAAACTCAGCATGAAACACATCAGACTCCACCACTTCTGCAATCTCCATACAGACCACACTCTCAGGCATATATTTCCCTCCACACCCCTATCAGCATTCTGAAAAGACCATTCCCTCCACGAACCCCTCGCCAGGTCTACAACCCCCAATAAACACACACCCCACTACTGGCATATTTCCCTGCCACCGCAGGAAGGGTAAAAGCAGCTCCCACACCACTCCACTCATCTCCGTCTAAGGCCCCAAGGGATCCTTCCACATACGTTAGAAATTCATCTGTACAACTTACAATGTCATCGACTGCATCTGTTGAACCCAGTTTGATCTCCTCTACATCAGGGAGACAGGTCACCTGCATTTCAGAGGACATCTTTGGGACCCGCACCCACCAACTTCACGATCCAGTGAAAGAACACTTCAACTCCCCCTCCCACTCCGTCAAAGAGTGCAGGTCCTGGGCCTCCTTCAGTGCCAAACCATAACCACCCAATACCTGGAGGACGAACGCCATTTATTCCGCCTTGGGACTCTGTCACCTCACGGGATAAATGTGGAATTGAACAGTTTCCTCATTTCCCTTGCCCCAAGTCCCAAGCCAAAAACTTGGCAGCGCCCTCTGGACCCATTCCATCACTGCTCCTTCTGAACTATCATCTTCTCCCACACCTTCATCCAACTCTGGCTTTCCCAACTATCTCCCCCAAACCCCAAATCCCTACTATTTATCTCTCAGTCCCGACTCACAAGCTTTAATCCTGTTGAAGGGCTTATGCCTGAAACGTTGATTCTCCTGCTCCTCGGATGCTGTCTGACCCGCTGTACTTTTGCAGCACCACACTCCCGACTCTGATCTCCAGCATCTGCAGTCCGAACTTTCTCCAAGGAATAATCAATGACGTCGGAGTGAAGTTGTCCCTGGATTGCATTGATCACAGTGTGTCTGAATTTTGCATTTATTTTGGGTGAGGACAATCTGGATCTGAGACCTGCACTTACACCCAGACAGTGGGAATGGTATCAGATAGCGAAGTTAGGGTGGGCTGAAGTGAAGTGGAAAATTCTGTCAGAAGGTGTATCAGTACAAATGCATCATATCACCCAGATTGTAAAAGACACGCAGAAGGAGCAAATCAACTTCAGTGCAGGCAAAATAAGAGGATAATTAGAAAGAAGACAATTCAAAACAACGAGATGGAATGGAATTATTTATGAGAAAGGATTAAATATTTAAGCTATTTTACATACAGACTGTCGTCACATTGGAAAAAGGAATTTTCTGCAGTGTAAAGGTGATATTTGTCTGTGACATCACAATTTCAAGAGACATTGACATATTATTTTATGCATCAGCGTGGCCTAGTGAAAGCATGATGGGCCCATCAATCAGAATTCAATACTTCAAAGCTCTCCTCTGCGCTGTACAACCTATTTGCTGCTCCTGTCGTCAGATCCCAATCGCTTCACAGTGTATCTTTTTCTGCTTCTTGCCTCACGTAAACACTTGAAACATGATCCAATCCCCAGTGTTTCCACTTTAACCCATATTTTGTAACTCCCGAGCTGACACAGGCACGAGTGACCAATTGGCTTTTTCGAGCGCTCTCACTCTGTATGACCTGTGCACTGTATCTGATCCGCAGGACACATTGCAGAAATTATCCCATCCCAGCGGACTGAGCTGCCTCCATTGATAGACCTGTTTCCATTGGTAGAGTATCAGTCAGTCACAGCGAACATCTTTTGATGTCATCCTCGAAGGTACTTGCTACAAAAAAGCGGAAGACTGTGGGAAACTGCTGTCGTCAGCGCGATGTACAGAAGCCCAGCGGGAGCCTAGTGGGCCCATAAACCAGAAATCAATGGACAAAAAGATTCTTCTTTTCGGAAGAATCCAATTCAGACCATCAAGGTAACACTTCCTGGGGAGAAAATGGATGTAGGAGAACGGACGGTCTCAACTGTTTCCAGAATTTAAAATCTTGGTCCGTGTGACAACAAAAGCAGGAACCTGGAATTGTTTATCTTGCTTCTGAAAAACAGGTTAGTAAATTTTGAAGAGCATAGATATTTCTCCCTGGTGCTCATGAAATGATCTAGAGCAGAGTACGGTTCCCTGAGTATGGTCTGACTTTAAGGTTATGGACTGTGATATTCTGCTCACATGATTTGAACACATATAAAGAAATGACTCAGTGACAAGATCTGCTGAATCGGATTCCATGAAGAACAGAAGCTGATGTAATGAAAAGAGCCATCAGAGCGGGAATGCAGCAAATTGTTTTCCACACTCGAGGAGAGTGCATAGTGCTGTTTCCAGGGGTCAATATTTGTGCAAGTAGACTGAAATAGCGTTGGGTGTTATTGGACTGCATCTTTTGTATAATGGTGCAAAAGGACAGAACTTTTGTATAGAGGGGATAACTTCAAAATCCCCAAAGAGGCAAAGCACAAAAATGAGGTAAACAACAAAGTCACCACACAATTTGGTGTTACATCATGCAGTGAACTTCCCTGCTCAAATTTCTTTCAAAATCGCGCTCTGTCTAATTCCTAAGACTGATATTCGGACAGTGAATGGTCTACGCCAATATAAATTGCTGTGATCTCACAACTTCAGCATTCCATACCACTCCCTTGAGTATGTCTGGCAATAGTAATTGATCCCTCACAGTGTTACATTAGCACACGTAGAGAAGAAATAACTATAAGAACAACAGTCACCTTCGTGACTGGGATTTGACCCGATTCTGTTGCAACCAATCCATTCAGCTGTAATTGAAAATGCTTCCACCTTTCCTGTGTCGGTAATAAGATTGCACAGCTTACTGGAGAGTTTTCATGCATTGAATTGGACCCAGCATCCTTTCTCAGGTTGAAATATACAGGGATATAAAGACATGGTGAGAGACACGGGCAGTGTTTACTGGACTCTAAAGGAGTTAGAAATGACACGGCCATGATACCATGTCGTTAGAAACGATAGAAATGAGGTGTACTGGGAGATAAAGCCACTAGAAAAGAAAAAAAAAGAGCGTTCAATGGGATGGTGGCATTGATAAGGAATAATGCGGGAGAAATCAGGAAAGACTGAGTTGTGTCCGAAAAGAAGTTATCCAGCTGATGTGAAGTTGTTAAGCGTAAATACGAGGGAAATGTCCTCGTTTAGGTGAGTGGAAACTAGAGGTTAGAACTTCAAACCCATCGGGGCATTATAAAGAAGTTTGGAGTAGACATTTTTTATTCTGAGAGTTATTGAATTCGGAGATGAATTTTCAGAAATTGAATCATTTTAGGAGCTGATTCAAGAATATTTGAAAAGCGAGTGCAGGTAGACAAGGAGTGAATTAGATTAGATTAGATTAGATTAGATTACTTATTGTTTGGAAACAAGCCCTTCGGCCCAACAAGTCCAGACCGAACTGCTGAAGCGCAATCCACCCAGACCTATTCCGCTACATTTACCCCTGCCCCAACAGTATGGGCAATTTAACACAACTAATTCACCTAACCTGCACATGTTTGAACTGTGGGAGGAAACTGGAGCACAATGAGCAAACCCACTCAGCCACAGGGAGAATTAAACAGCGACAGTGATTCTGGACTTCCTGGATGGGGATGCAAAATTGAAACATTCTCGAATTGGTTAACATTCATAGGAAAGAAATTGCATAACACCTGCAACTGAAAATGTTCAGTACAAGAAGAGCTGGTGGAGTTGGAAGGTGCAACAACTCATTCGTCATGAAATATTTAATACTGTAAATGCACTGAGCTGTTTGGTTTAGCTCTGCATTGAATGGAAGTCTGTTAGCTAAGTTCGCTGACTAACCGGTTTATGAGAAAAGTGAGACCAACAGCGTGGGACTAATTCTGTCACTGTCTCAGGTTTCCACAAGGATCATAATCTCCCCCGCTCACCTGATCTGTAATACTGTGGTGCCTCTAGTGAGCAAGATTTGGCCTGTCGATGTAAAACATTATCATTGCTATCTGTTGTCTTGAACATTTGGTCATAATCAACTGAAAAGGGAGGGAGTCCATTTAATACTCTTTTTACTTCGCTTGAAAAATCCTGCGTTAAGACTCAACCTTATTCCAGTTTGACCCTTTGTTCCTCACAAAAACAAAACTACTTGCCCAGATCCTTTTCCAGGTTTACTGACAACAAACTCCACAAGGAGTTAAATCTATTGGTTTCGATTGATTGAATGAGCTGTGCAGCTTGCAGGATATTGAATGATATGAATCGATTTATGCAAGCTTTCCCAGGATGTAATCCAGTGCTGGGTCAGCGATTTTAAGAACGTCATCAAGCTAAAACGTCACCTCTGTTTCTCTATCCACAGATGGAGATTAATCTGGGGAATATTTGCTGATTTTCTGTTAATAATTGGCATGTTTAACAAAGGCAAAACATTTCCCCACGTCAGAAACTGGAATTTCCAAACAAATGCTACTTTACACAATATTGTTTTCAACTGCGCCTCAGTCTGATGCTTCAATAATGCCTGGTCAATGTCAGTAACAGCGTTTTTAGATAAGATTGAACTTATAGCCTTGGCATGTTATGCACCTTTCAGTATTCGGCACTGACCAATTGCGTGACTGGAGCCGCAGACAGCGAACCTGTCATGTGACCTACATGTACCTTGGGAACTTTAACTCAACTGATCTACTTTTGCTGTGCTTCTTAGCATCCCTACAGTATGGAAACAGACGCTTTGGACCCAAACGTCCACACCAACGTTCCGAACAGCAACCTAACCAGAATGATTTCCCATCTGAAAAATGTACTATGGGCAATTTAGAATGCCCAACTCACCTGACCTGCATAATCTTTGGACTGTGGGAGGAAACTGGAAAACCCGGAGAAAACCCACACATTCACGGGAGAATGTGCAAACTCGACACAGACAGTCCACCGAGGCTGGAATAGAACTTTAGACCCTGTTGAAGCTGCAGTACAAACCACTGAACCACACTCTGTGGGATCTTTTGTGGTGATGTGCTGCCCACTGTTACCTCAGTCACTCACCCTGCTTCATTTCCCTGAACCGTCTGGTTCTGAAATAAAAGCTATTGCAGACAAGGTGAAACTGACATGAACCTGTGGTTATTAAAGCATCAGGTTCACGAAAAGGATACAAAAGGGACACAAAAAATGTGAAAACATACACCACATTGAAAAATGGGTTTCCGTTGGTTCCTGCGTTGTTTACAAACAATGTCACCTTGCAGTGTCGCAGGGCTTTTCCTTCAATCCGCTTCAATCGGCACAGAATTCGAATCAATGAAACTTCACCAACTTCCTTCTGAAAGTTCGCACAGGTAATATGAAACATATTGCATTCATTAATTATCTTCACCAGTCCTACATCCAAGAACACGTTGCACAGTTTGTATGAATATTGAAGATGTTGGAATGTTATGCAATAATAAAAATTGAATTACAGTTTAAATCGTAAAGTAGGAAGAATGCACAGAAAGTTTCAGCATGTCAGAAATTCACGTGAGCAGAACTGCAGCGCAGCGGAATGGAAACCTGTCCCTGAATCCCAATGTCCACACATTTGCTTGCTCCATGTATCCAGTTGGAAACCTGTCTGAATGAGCATGCAGTCTGACAGAGCACCTGAGAGAATCCTTCACTATCTGATCTAAAGCTGCAATAGAAGCTGTCTGGTCTGGCTGTGAAAGCTGTGGGGTAAAGCGAAGGACATTGATATTCCGTAGTGTCGATTCACGTTGCCTTCATCACGTTAATTTTGAAAACCTTCTGTAAGAAACAGCACAGAAAGAGAGGAACAGGAAAAGGCTATTCCAAAAACGTGTTCTACCCGCCGTTTGATATCAGCATGGCTGACTAACACGTCAATAACTTTACCCAGCTCATCCACAACATCCTGTCACCCAACGGGATAAAGACATATTAGCAATCGAACATTTCTGTGCATTTGGGAAGGAAATGTGTTTAGAGACAATGGGTTTCTGCACAGCATTCGCAGGTTTTGCGATTGAGCATCTGATTCTGGTCAGATCATGATTCTGTACCAGGGATGAGAACACCAGAAGACAAGAATTGGCGATGAATCAGCGCAACAATCAATGATTCAGCTGAAAACTGAACTAAACTCCAATTCTGGTACGGTTCAAACCCACAAACTTTGAATAGCAACGTTTCCAAATTTGTAGAAATCTAACACGCTTTTCACTGCACCATGGAGCTGCAGTCGCCACAATTTTACTGCACCCAAAGTTGTGGTTGTCGTGGAGAAAATGTCAACAATCACCAGGAGGTTACGGAGAGTTTTTCAAGGAGAAGATATTTTATTTGCAAACAAAAACCGTGACACTTAGAAAACAAATTCTTGAATCCCCCGAACCTCAGGGTCCATGGCAGAGAGTCATAGAGTCATTGAGATAAGCAGCATGGAAACAGAACCTGCTGTCCAACTTGTCCATGCCGACAAGATATCCCAACCCAATCTAGTCCCACCTGCCAGCAACTGGCCCATATTCCTCTAAACCCTTCATATTCACAAGCCTCTTAAATGTTGCAATTGTACCAGCCTCCACAACATCATCTGGCAACTCATTCCATACACGTACCACCCACTGTGTGAAAAAACGTTGCCCGTCAGGTCTCTGTTTTCTCTTTCCCCTCTCAAACTAAACCTCTACCCTCTAGTTCTGGAATCCATGACCCAGGAAAAAGACTTTGTTTAATTATAATGTCCATGCTCCTCATAATTTTAAAACCTCCATAAGGTCACCCCTCACCCTTCGACGCTCCAGGGAAAAGAGCCCCAGCCTGTTCAGTATCTTCCTAATAGCTCAAATCCTCCAATCCTGGAAACATTCTTGTAAATCTTTCTGAACCCTTCCAAGTTTCACAATGTCTTTACGGTAGGAAGGAGATCAGAATTGCACGCAATATTCCAACAGTGTCCAACCAATGTCCTGTACAGCCGCAACATGACCTCCCAACTCCTGTACTCAACACTCTGACCAAAAACGGAAAGCATACGCTTTCTTCACTATCTTATCTATCTGCGACTCCACTTTCAATGAGCTATGAACCTGCACTCCAAGGTCTATTTGTTCAGCAACACTTCTTCGGACATTACCATGAAGTGTATAAGTCCTGCTAAGATTTGCTTTCGCAAAGTGCAGCGGCTCGCATGTATCTGAATTAAACTCCATCACTTCTTACCTTTCCTTTAATCATGTTTTGTTAGCTTATCAAAATGGCCAACTGTGTTAGTCAGAATTACCTCATTTCAACTATACAATAAACCAATAGTGTTAGTTGCCATTATCGTTCTACTTCTGCAACTATGCTTTTTCATAATTCAACTTAATATTATTCTACTGTCACTATTAGGTATTCTACTGCCACAAGTGCTGCAATGATCTTCCATCCCAGACTAACCTGTCATGATTAGATATTTAGGTACCCCATCTACCACAATGTTTTCCATTCCCACGCTGACTCGACGAACACCTGATTAGTATTTAATGTCATATCCTGATACAAGCGTCTCCAGCAGGTGGACTCTACAAATAATTAATTATTTAAAGTCATGTCCTAAGTATTTATTGTCACGACTTGTCCCAGCCTGCCATGATGATATTTAGTATGTGAGTCTGACCTTATTAATCGCTATTATCTCAGCCTGCCGTAGTAAACTTTCAGCCCGGTCTGTCTCTGCTAATTGGTGTAGCAGCATTCCACTATTCTGATCCCATCCTGCCACACTGTCCCCATCCAGCCCCAGTGACCTTTTGACGCATGTAGCATTCTGCAGACCCCTTGTAACAGATCGCCTGTCGTTTCCATGTCTTTACCCTTTCCATGTTTTCATGCTCTGTATTTTCTGTCCAGTGTTTGGATTTTTCATCAGACTTCCATTTATATTCACCCTACTTTCTAGTACCTGGTCCTTATCCATGTGTGCTCTAACTTCTCAAGTATTCGGCTAAACACTCCTGACGCAAAGCTTTACCACACGTTCAAACTGAATTCCAAATAAACAACACTCTCAGAGTGAAAACGTTCTTCCTATCTCTCCTCTGAACATCCTCTTACTTGCGTTTGACGGAGATCCCTGGTTGTTAACTCTTCCCATAAGAGGTTTATTCCTATCACACATATCTATCCCTTTAATGTGCAACTTAATCACTTCCTCACTTAGCCCTCTCCGATCTCATGAATGCGCCTGAGCTGATCTCGTCTATCTTCGCCATGGCGATAGTGTCGTGCTGGAAAAGTATTTAAGTCAGGCAGTATCCGAGGAGCGGGAGAATCGACGTTTTCTGGCATAAGTCTTTCATCAGAAATGAGTCTTGTGGGTGGGGACTGAGAGGTAAATGGGAGGGGATGGGATTGGATGTAAGGTAGCTGGAAAAGCGAATGGTGATGGAGGCGGGAGAAGGTGATCAGTCGTGGGGGGGAAATGAATGGGTCTGGAGGGTGGTGCTGAGTTGGATGCTTCAGACTGTGATGATGTGGGGGGACGGGAAATGAGGAAGCCGCTGAAATCTACATTTATCCCGTGTGGTTGCAGGTCCCCAAGGCAAAATATGAGGCGTTCATCTTCGAGGCGTCAGGTGGGAACGGTTTGATGGTGGTTAATGCCCGAAACGTCGATTGTCCTGCTCTGCAATTCAAATGACAGGAGAGATATGAAAACAAAAGACTGAGAAAAAAGGAGACAAACGTATAGATTCAGAGTTAATGGAAGTTGACACAGTGCAGACACAAACCATGTGGAAAGTTGAATCCGCACTGTTCTGTGGAAGAGATTCACACTCCCAATTTTGATACCATGGTTGTGACATCAATTCACATGTCGCAGCTTTTACCACATAGACCAGAAATTATTGGAACATCAGGCTCTGGAAAAGGTCACAGGGCAGCACTGAGGAAAAGAAACTTTATTCGAAAATACCTCTTTCTGAGGACTTCTACGTCATTTTTTTCACTTGCTCACTTAGCTCTTTCTTGTCTATTGTGTGCAGTTCTGCAATTCGCATGATAGCACGGATATGATAGCATAAGAAATGATGCAGCAGAGATTTACCAGAATATTGTCTGGTAGAAGAGTGTCAGTTATGAAGAGAAATTGTCTAAACTGGAGGCGTTTTTCTTAGAGCAGAAGAAATTGAGAGGAAACATGATTGGGATGTACAAAATAATAAGGAACACGGATGGCGTAGACTGAAATAAACGTTTCTCGTTGATGGTGAGATCGATCACGGGGGGAGGGGTAGGTTTTGCATAGATTTAAAAATATAAGAGGAAAAATTTGAGTGAATGCGCAGACAAATGTTTTGAAACAACTGATGAATATAATCTGTAACTCAGTGCATGTAAAGGTTGCAGAGACAGAAATCCTCATAACTTTCAGAAGTATTCAGATGTGAATTTGTGATGCCAAGACAAACAAGGCTATCGGCCAAGTAATTTTTAAAAAAGAGTTCGGATAGTTAAGCGAGTGTTAATTTCCAGTATTAACAAATAGGCTTCTTTTTGCATAGAATTCGTGGGTAGTACCACCGCCTGTCACTGCGTGAGGTCGGGTTCAATTCGCTTCCAGGACGTAGGCTTGCATATTGAGAGGGCTCAGTGAGTGAAACTGCACCATTCAGCGTCAGAAACCCGACTTCATTCAAGTCTTGTGTGACTTACAGTGTGGAATTTGCACACTCCTGCCCTCTCTCTCCCGTGTCAGTTTCCTCTGGCTGCTCCGATTCCTTCCCACAGTGCAAGGTTGTGCGATTCAGCTCCATGGAAAACAAAATCTGAATGGAGTGTAAGTTTTGTAAATAAGAGACAAAAATCAGAATTGCAGCTCGGGGATAACAGAATGACCATTTTGGGTCAACAGACCCTTCCTCGGAATTGTTTTGAATTCGCAATGCTGACTCTGCACTTGCGATCCAACTACAATAATAGAATTTTCACCAAAAGCTCAACGAGTCAGGCAGCATCAGTGGAGAGAATTCAGTTAACATTGCGAATTCAAAACAGTTCCGAGGAAGGCTCTGTTTACCCGAAATGGTCATTCTGTTTTCCCCGAGCTGCAATTCTGACTTTTGTCTCTTATTTACAAAACTTACACTCCATTCAGATTTTGTTTGCCATGTACCTGAATTGCACACCCTTGCACTGTCGGAAGGAAGCGGAGCAGCCAGAGGAAATACACACGGTAGAGAGAGAGAGAGCAGGAGTGTGCAAATTCCACACAGTAAGTCACACAAGACTTGAATGAAGTCGGGTTTCTGACGCTGAATGGTGCAGTTCTCACACTGAGCCCTCTTAATATGCAAGTGCACGTCCTGGAAGCGAATTGAACCCGACCTCACGCAGTGACAGGCGTTGGTACAACCCAGGAATTCTATGCAAAAAGAAGCCTATTTGTTAATACTGGAAATTAACACTCGCTTAACTATCTGAACTCGTTTTAAAAAATTACTTGGCCTATAGCCTTGTATGTCTTGGCATCGCAAATTCACATCTGAATACCTCTGAAAGTTATGAGGATTTCTGCCTCTGCAACCTTTGCATGCACTGAGTTCCATATTTTATTTAACAGTTGTTTCAAAACATTTGTCTGCACATTCACTCAAATCTTTCCTCTTCTATTTTTAAGTTTACGCCATCCTAACCCTCCCCCTGTGATCTACCTCACCATCAAAGAGAAACGTTTATTTCCGTGTGTGCCATCCATATTCCTTATTATTTTGTAGATCTCAATCATGTTTCCTCTCAATTTCTTCTGCTCTAAGAAAAAAAACGCCTCCAGTTTAGACAATTTCTCTTAATAACTGAAACCCTTCTACCAGACAATATTCTGGTAAATCTCTGCTGCATCATTTCTTATGCTATCATATCCGTGCTATCATGCGAATTGCAGAACTGCACACAATAGACAAGATAGAGCGAAATGAGCAAGTGAAATAAATGATATAGAAGTCCACATAAAGAGGTATTTTCGAATAAATGTTCTTTTCCTCAGTGCTGCACTGTATCCTTTTCCAAAGCCTGATATTCCAATAATCTCTGGTCTATGTGGTTCAAGCTGCTACATGTGACTTGGTGTCACTACCATTGTATCGAAATCGATTGACTGATTTGAAGACGAACACCTGCTTCTTCTATGACGGCACAGAGGTGCAAGAAATGGCAAAGCTGAGAGTGCTCATGGTCAAAGGCGTGGAGGAGGATCATATTTGTCTCCGTTTATTCGATGATTAAAATACAACAGCAGCATGAACCGCACTGCAGAGTAGCTCAGCTGAAGCGTGCTGGAGCATTAAGCAAGAGGTCAATTAATTGAAAGCATTCTCTGAAATTTTCGTTAACAATGCGCTGTTTTGTTACTTTGACAGTAAGACCTGTTTTTGATTATATCGTCTCCACATCAGCCGCTTGCTCCCAGTAAACACTCCAATCCAGCATACATCACTTTCATTCCGACACAACCACATATCATGTTCTCATTCCCTCTTTAATAATTCGAATTGACAATGTCATTCTCTGAGATGCAGCAATGTAACATGAAGTTGGCAGAGTATTAACTCTGATGAACAAAGAACACAGAGAAAATTCACAGCCCAGGAACAGATACTTTGGAAATCGAAGCCTGAGCTGATCCAAATCCACTATCTAAATCTATCACCCAATTGCTAAACATCTGTATCCTTCTGCACCCCACCTACTACGCATCTGTCCAGACACACCTGAATCTACTGTGATTGCCATTCCTACCTCTGCTGGCAACACGATCCAGGCACCTACCACCCTCCAACAGCTATCTCTCTTAAACTTTACACCTTTCACATTGAATGTGTCAACTCTCATTATTGAATCACTCACCTTGGGAAAAAGCTTATCCCTATCCACCCTAACTATTCCCTTCATGATTTTGTAGACGTCAATCGGATTGCCCTCAATCTCGTTTTTTCGAATGAAAACAAGCATAACCTACTCAACCTCTCTTCAATGCTAGCATTTCCGTACCAGGCAAAATCCTCATAATACTTCTCTGTACCCTCTCCGAAACGTCCGCATCGGTTTGGTAATTTGGCAACCAGAACTGTACACAGCATTCTAAATGGGGTTGAACCAAAATCTTATACAATTTTAGCATGACCTGCTAGCTCTTATACTGAATGCCCGGTCCGGTGAAAGCAAGCATGCCATCTGCCGTCTGGTCTACTCGATCCATCTGTACAGCCACCTTCGGGGTACAAAGGACCTGAACTCACAGATCTCTCTGTTCATCAACATCACCCAAGGCACTTCCGTTTACAGTGCTCGTGGATCTAGAATTGGACTTCCCAAAATGTATCACCTCACATTTGCCTGGATTCAACTCCACTTGGTTATTCTCCGCTCAACTCTACTGTATGTCCATATTATCTTTCATTCTTTGAAGTCCCCTATGCTTTCTGCTCCTCCACCAATCGTCGTGCGATCTGCAAATGTCATGGCGATATTTGGGCTAGCAATCCTTGGAGACTGGAGCATTGCAGCTGCTTGTAATTAGATTCGAGGAATAAAATATGGAATATAAACCCGCTCAGAGGAAGGATGACAAAACGTTTTAATTTGCTGAAAACCCATTCATTCATGTCCCTTCAAAAGGGAAATCTGCCGTCCTTAACGAGACCTGCCAACATATAACTCCAGACCCACAACAGTACGGTTCACCCATAAATTCCCTCTTACTCAGTTCAAGGAAAGTTAATTATGAACAACAAATGCTGTTTCGGCTATGATGGCCAAACTCCGGTGGAATTAAGGAAGGATATTTTGATACATGGATGACGGGAAAATTGGGAGTCATCTCAGCGTGGACTCAAATTCAACTGATTATCCAAACTAAATAGACAAAATGATACCCACGCCATCATGAAGCCAGGTCCATGGGGGCGGGGTCTGTAGGAAGGGATTCAATTACCAGCTGACAGGTAAACTCACTTGCTCAGTCACAATGTGACAGGTTATTCACCACTCCCATATGTGAGAATCAGTCAGGAGACCAACCTGCAGAGTTGCCATCAGGTTTACAAATGATAGCAAGGGTCTGACTCTGCTTTAATTGCAGGTGTTCATCCCATGTAGCAAGGAACCATGTTTGGACGACTGTTTCCAGTGAACTACCACTGTTTCCTGATGTAGATCAATAATTCAAACTTAGTTGGAGGAGTCATGTTTAGACATTTAGAGACGATGCAACAGTTCGTCATGTAGTGAACTGTGATGAATAATATCAGGGACCACAGGGTTGTATCAATCTGGCTTAAGGGAAAAACTGCGAATGGAATTCTTTGCCCATCAAGACCACTTCATCACTCAATGAATTTACCACTGATTTCTCTCCAATTCATGCTGGTATCTGCCTTGGAGGGTAATTTGTAAATGGTGACGTTTCAGTGCGTCTTCAACCTTGTCGTTATAGTCGGTGCAGTTTTTGAGCTTTGAAGGTTCTGTCAACAAAACCTGGATAACTTACTTCAGGGAATCTTCTCGGAGGTGCTCTCTGCTGAAATTGCGCCTCAGCAGTTCAGGGAATAAATATTCCAGTGTTGAACAATGTACAAATATGTGACTGTATTGTCATGGAGTGTGTCCAGTTCCTTCAATGGTATTGAAGCGACAACGACCTAGCCAAATGGAGAGGGTTCTGTTAAACATCTAATTTGTGCGTTGCAGACGATGTATCCTTCACGTTAACAAGAGTTTAATTAATAATCAGACAAAGTCGACCGTCGGACATTATCTTGTAGTCAACTTCTTTATATGGGCGATCAGGAACCATTTACCCTAAATGCTAGCTCCCAGGACGATTACACGGAGGAATTCAGCTACAATGAAGCCATTGAATGTCAATCGAACATGATAAGATTCACATTTGTCAGAGTAATCATTGCTGTATTTGGTCCTTCTATAAATCAATCCGATTCCAATCACTTTCTGATTTCAAGTTTCATTTCCGTCTGCGCCTGAAAGTTCAACCCGTTTCCTCGCCGACATTTCTTCAGCTGTGTTAATAATATGTAAGGACGCTGCAGGGTACCGCAGAGATTCACAAGGATGTTGCCAACTTTGTATAAAATGGAGCTTCGTGAAAGGATTGGTTAGGCTGGGATTATTCTCCTCGAAACAAAGGAGGCGGAGGGGAGAATTATAAACTTTCAATATTCGTGGAACAGTGACTGGGGAGAAACGGGCATTTGGTTTTCCCCATGCTGTGAGGAGAGCACCAGAGGACATAATCTCAGAATTAGATATTGCCCATTTAGTTCAGAAATGAGGAGTAATTTCTTTGCTCAGGGACCAAAAAATCTGCGGCATTTTTCAGCAATCACTGTTGAGACTGTGCTGTTGGGCATTTTCAAACTGTGCCAGATAGTTAATCAGAAAGATGATAAAACTTTGTCGAGGTAAGTGAGCAGAAAGGAATAAAAGATGATCAGATCAACCATGATTACTTTGAATGGTGGGGCAGACTCCATGGGCTGAATGGCAAACTTCCACTTGCTTAACATTTGGTCTAACGTCTAATTTTATTCATTAATTCAGTATTGTGAGGGGATGGGATAAAGTGATAGAAAAGGTTTAATAAACAGATCAGACAGATCAGGAACAAGGCTCAATAACTCAGAAGGAAGAAATGAGCTTTGACCTGAGGGCAACAAATGATACTGGGCCCAGCATACGTGGCTGTGTACTGAAGCTATGATTGCTGAAGAAAGTTGGTAGATCTTAGACAGCTGGCAAGTGAGTGATCACGCTGGATGATGGATCGTTGTATGATCCACACACAGCAGAAATTAGTGAAAGAATGAAAGGTTCGTCTCATTGGAGAGGTTTCTGCGGTTCTAATGCCGAGGGACTGTTTGAAATATTGATCACATCACTGTGTGAAGTGTGAGATTAAAATACTCATGAACAACTGCACTGGATAAACTTGCGCTCCGGTCTCTTGTTATTTGTTTCTCTTTCTTTCGACGAAAACTCATAGAAAGACAGGTTTGAACGTGGGGCAGAAAGAAAAATGCGTTCAATCTCATTACACCAATTTAGTCGTAAATTGAATGGAATGACTGGTATCGCTCATCATTTCGACTTTAATGTGGTGTCAATTATTCGTGAAACTCTTGTGCAGTCAACGGCAAGACCAAGATCCTCAAACCAGTGTATACCAGAGGTGCAAAGAAGTACGGCTGGTCCGGTTTGTGAAGTTAGCAACCAGAGTGTGACTCTAACCTGTGAATGTGGAGCACAGTGGTATAACAACCACCATCATAATCGCTCAGTCTCCTCAGCACGATTTGTAGAGGTTTGACTTGTAACCTCATCAGGTTACATGTGGTGAATATCATGGAAATTTCCAGAGTGGAATCGAATCCACACCATGGTGTTTCTGCTTTCACCAGAATTATAATAACAACAAATATCAATAAATACCCATGTTCGCAGAATGAATCGCTCTCATTGATACATTCTGAGTCAGAACTGTGTCAGAGTGAAACATAGAACAAGAATTTTCCGTCATATTCACAACTACGTTGGACTCGTATTTTTTCAGTCACTTTCTCTCTCACGTGAAGAAGCAGCCATGGAGAGGGAAGTAAAGGCGATGTTGTGGCTCAATGGCCTTTCTCATATTGCTGAACCTGAATTGGTTTAAATCGCAAGAAACGCTGTTTTGTTCATTTCATTTTAATTTTACTGCAACTTCACAATATTCATTGTAATAATCGGAAGTGAATTAAACTTATCTCATTGGAATATTAAATGTTGTATTCAAATTTGCTCCGACTTTATTTCAGCTGAAGGAAAATACTGCTTAGAAAAACAGAGGGTTAAAGTGCGGAAGAAAACGCACCAGCTTTGTTGCTCGTTGCTTTGGCAGATTTCACCACATATTAAATGGACCAAACATGTTTATTCCTCACCTTCGTGCTTCAAGTGAACACTTCAATGCGGAACAAGTCTGTCAAATGACTTTCGTTCCAACACAGTCACAAGTTGCAGCTTGCAGAAGTCACATGTTTGCACGTTCACTGACACTCTGCCTCCCTGAGAGCTGTAGCCCTTCCACACCTTGAATCAGGCAGCAGTGTCCTACTTGTGACATGCCCCTACTTGAGAATGCAAGGACAGATATCGATAGCCACACTTGGGAATGGAGGGGCAGTTTTAAAATATTTCCACTCTCCCCAGCGGAGAACTGAGCCCTGTGACAGGCGGGGACACAAACCATTATACTACCGAGGACAAGAGTGTCAATGGAGGCCCGTCAGCAAATTGTGGCCAAACTTGTAAATAACAACTGCTTAATGAACTGAATCACATTTCACTATGTTTATTCAACAACCTTATATGTTTTGGCATCACAAATTCACATCTGAATATTTATTCAGGTCATTAGGGTTTCTGCCTCTCTGAACAATATAGACAACGTATTGCAAATTCCACCCCACACCTCCCCCCCGCCCCCTACACACACACACACTGGATGATAAAGCTTTACCACACATTATTTTAAACCATTCAGCCTTTCTCCTGAAATCTCTGGCCCCTGTTCTCGATCCCTCCATCAATGGGAAACTCGTTCAGTCAACCCTGTCCATACCCGAACTCAATCATGTCTTGTCTACATCTCCTTTGCACTGCGACAATCACTTCACACTGTCCTGTCTTTCTTCCTAACTGAAACTCCTCAGCCCAAACACTATCCCGGGAAATATCTCCTGCAATTTTCTCAGTTTGATCACATCCCTGCTATAATGTGACTTGCAAAACTGCACAACAACACTCTTGCGTGAGCATTATGAGCAGTTGTCTTAAAATTTCTGAATTAGTATGAGGGCAATTCTGGCTAAGCAGAATTTATTACCCATTCCTAATTGCCCAGAAGGCAGTTGAGACTCAACCATATTGCTATGAGTCTGAAGTCACATGCAACCCAGACCAAGTAAGAATAGCAAATTCCATTCCGAAATGACATTAGTGGAACGGATTTATTTTCAACAATTGTCAATGGATATATATTAGACATTAGATTCTTCATTGCAGATACTTATTGAATCCAAATTTGACGAGTATGGTACGGTGGGATTGAAGCTCGAGTACCCTGACTATTACCTCGGTCTCTGGATTATCAGTCCTATGAAATTACCACAAGACCAACGAAGAAATCCCCAAAGCTGATCTTTTCCGATAAGATGTCTTTTCACCAAAACTGCCCTGGGTATTTTCCATGAGCCTGACGCTCCAATTGTCTCTGTCCTAAGTCAGGAAAGGCTGCTACATGGGGATTGATTTCACAACCACGGTATCCATACGGATCGACTTGTTTGGAGGTCCCGATGGTGGGACTGGGGAACGTTCACCCAACAACAGTAACCGCAACAGCAGCACAGACAGATCAGTATGAATGTGAAAGGGAGTGATAGATTGGGCATTGCCTGAGAGAAATGGGGGGACGGATGGAAAGGAGGTTTAATTATCATGGGAAGAAGGAAAATCTCCGACAACGGGTGTGTTTGAATCCTGATACATGAAACGCAGAGATGTGAGAGAGCGGAATCTGACGGTAAAACAATTAATTTCTTAGCCTGTGTCACAAAAAAGACAACGGAGATAACACTTAGTGCCGTGATTTGGTTTCAAATCGAGGTTGCTGTGGTCACAATGCCAAATACCAACAACCACGATCACAGTAACCACAGAACAGGACTCTTGCACGCAGCAGTAAGTACACTAGCTGAGGAAATGTTCGGAAGAACAGCACATGTACAATAACAGTACTCAGCGAACAGTGACCAATATGTGGGAACTGAGAATGAGCTGACTCTTTCAGTTCGATGTCTTCAGAGGCTGTGGAGATCCCTTGAATGAGAATGTTGAAAACTGAGATTGATAGATTTTGACAAAACATCAAAGACTCAGGGGACAGTACAGGATATTGTTGAAAAGTATGCTTCAATAGCATTTTAGCATAGCATCGGTGACTTCACCAGCTTCCTAAAATTGTAATCAGTGTTGCAGATAATCACACACAATCGCAGTTCCCAGCCTCGGAATCAGACAATCTGTGGCACAGCCGCCCAGATCCAAATGGAAATGGGATGGGAATGAGTCGCGGAGTTAGTCTTTGTCTCCAGTGATGCAATAGGTGAGCGTGCAGTCCTTTTATGATGGCATAGAGACACAAGAAATTCCTAGGCTGAGTGTGCTCCTGATCAATGGAATGGTTGTCCCCGTTTATACTCTCCTAGCGATCTACAGTGCATCTTGCTAAGACAGCTGAGTGGGACAACTGGAGCGTGTTGAGCCCATAACTTTGCAGTGGTGGGTTTAAAAGATGATTTTGCTATTTGGATCTGTGTTTCCGACACTGGCGGTGGCAGCTGCATTTGCTTGCATCAGCTCAGTATCAGTTTCTTCCACAAAGTCAAGACTTCAACCTGGAGAAGGTGGTGTTGGGGTGATATTTTAAAATTGTCATCCTTAGCGACTGGAACACGGAAAGGGTGATGTTTAAGCTCTACGAATAAAACCAGGAATGCAACCATGACCTCAGGAATAGAGATAATACCTTTAATTTCCTGCAATCCCATTCATTCATGTCCCTTATGCAGGGGATTCTACCATGTTCACCAAGTTCTGCCTACGAGAGATTCCAGGACCAGACAAACATGAGCTGACCCTTAATTCAAGAATCCCCATCGTGTGGAGAAGCAGGCAAGTCGGCCATTCCAGTCCACACAGTACATCGAAGCGCATCCCACCAGACCCAACGGTATTCCCTCTCCCATAAGCCTGCATTTCCCAGTGCTGATCCCTGTAACTGGCACATCTTTGGTCAGAGGGAGAAATAAAAACGCAAACACACAGAGAATGTGCAGACTGCCCACAGGCAGGCACCCGAGGCTGGGATCGCACCCGGGTTTGTGGTGGAGCCAGGCAGCAACGAACGAGGGGCAAAGAATAAATGTTGTCCTGACCAGTAATACTCACACCCTGTGGGTGAATGAGAAAGAATGAAAACAGATTCTCAACATGGACAACAGGATTTGTATCCGTGTGGAAACAATTTGAAAGGACTGTTCACCCTGGCTCGTAAAAACGACGCTGATACCACCGAGAAAGAAGGCAAATGTGGGAACTGCTGGAAGGGATTCAATTAAACACAGGAATGGAAACTCATTTCATCAGTAACACTGTGGAGAGACTGTTCACCAGTCCCGTGTGTGGGAAGGGATCACTGAGCAAAACAACCTCCAGAGACTCCAGCAGGATTACATTTCCCATCAGGTGTTCGATTATGCTGTAAATGCTGCTGGTAATCCCAACCAGCTATTTGTTCCATAGCGTCAATCATAGAGTCATACAGCATGAAAACAGGCCCGTCAGTCCAACCAATCCAAGCTGAACACACTGCCAAACTAAACTAGTTCCATCTGTTTCCTCCTGTACCCGTTAAGTGGTTATAACGCCCTTGTAGTTTTAATTCTGTGTTGTTAATCGAAAAAAAAACAGAAAATATTTTGGGGACAAAGTGTTCAGGTCCTGGCATGACAGATAGTGGAGTTTGAATTCAATAAGCACCTGGAATTGAAGAGTCTCGTGATGACCTGAATCAGTTGTGTTGAAAATCCCATCTGATTCACTCATTCCAGTTCGGGAAGCAAACTGTCATCTGCACAGAGGCGATTCCAGATGGACAATACCGTCGTTGACTCTTATATGTCCTCTGGGAAATAACTGATGTACGAGGCATGAATAAATTTATTTTAAAAATCTCACTTTCCCATTCATGTTTGGAATCAATTGTCCTTTAAATGTTGCAAACGTACCCTCATCCATCACTTCCTCAGCAAGGTAATTGCACACGTAAAACAACTTCCCTAAAAAAATGCCTCACATGACTTCTTAAGAAAAATATTTCTCTCTTTTCATCTTAAACATATAGCCTCTCGCCTTGAAATCCCCATCCTGGGAAAAGGCAGCTATCGTTCACTCTAACTTACCTCTCAATAATTCATAAACATCTGACAGGTCGCCGCTCAAACCTCTAACCTAGAGTGAAAACAGTCCCAACTCGGAGAAAGTGAGAACTGCAGATGAGAGATCAGAGTCGAGAGTGTTGTGCTGGGAAAGCACAGCAGATCAGGCAGCATCTGAGGAGCTGGGGAATCAACGTTTCGGGGAAGGGCCTGATGAACGACACTTACGCGAAAAAAATATTCTCCTGCTCCTGGATGCTGCCTTTGCTGTTGTGGTTTTCCAGCACCCCAATCTCGAATCTGAAAATAGTCTCAGCCTCTCCAGCCTTTCATTTTAAATCAAACCTTCTACACATGGCAACATGCGTGTATACCTTTCTGAACCAGCTCCAGCTGATTAATATCATTCTTACAACTGGGCGGCCAGAACTGGACATTATATTCCAGTAGAGGCCTCATCGATTTCCTGCAAAGCTTCAACATAACGGTCCAACTACTATACACAAAGGACTGAACAATGAAGGGAAGTATGTTAAATGCTTTTGAATCATCTTGTCTGCAGGTGATGCAAACTACAAGGAATTATGCACCTGCACCCCTAGCTTCCGTGTTCTCCAACACTATGCGAAGTCCTACTGTTGTTGTTGTACCAAAATGCAATACCTTCCATTTATCCAGATTGAACTCCATGTTACATTTTTCAGTACAACGACTCGTTGGATTAAGATCCTTTTGAAACTTAGATAATCTTCCTCACTGTCTACAATTCTGGCGTTGCCTGCAAACCTACGAACCATGCCTGCAGTGCGTTCCACTGTTTTCTCATGTAGATCAGTGATTCATATTTACTTGTTGTGGCCGTGATTTAGCAGTGTGCAGATCATACAACAGTTAGTCATGCAATTAACCATGTGGAAGAAAGCCCCAGATTACAGGGAGATATTAAACAATTGGAAATGAAAGTGGTGAAAGCAATTCATGCCAAGCAAGTTGGTGACAGTGAACCAAATTCAAACTTCAAACCAGCTGCCCACGCTCCAGTTGTGGAACTCAACTGTCTCAGCAAGATGCACTGTAGATTGCTATAAAGGGGAAAAAAATCCCTTGTGCCCCGCCTTTGACCAGGAGCACTCCCAACCTCGGAATTGCTTGCGCCTCTAAACCATCATAGAAATGTCGTGCATTCTCCGGTTGTGTCACTGGAGCCGTCGAATATCTGTGCGACCTCATTCCCATCCCGACTTCCAGTTGGATCTTCGCGACTGCGCCACTCAGTTCCTCTGATTCTGGGGCTGGGAATTGGGAATATGTGGCAGCTGTGGCTACTGACCTGTGGGGGGTAACTGGTGAAGTTACCGATGTTAAGCTGCATTGCTATTGAAGCATACATTTCAACAACACCTGCACTGTCCCCGGAGTTTTTGATGTTTTGGAGAAATCTATTTATCTCAGCCTTCAGCATATTAATGATGGAATCACCACAACCATTGGGGGAACCGATACTAAATGGTCAGCCCATTCTGAGTTCCCACATATCTGTCAAAGTTCGCTAAGAACTGATATTGTGCATTTGGTACGCTGCCTAACATTTCTTATGCTACTGTACTTATTGCGTGCTGTCTGTGTGCATGTCTGTGAAATGCTGTGATCGTATAGTGGTTAGTACTCTGCGTTGTGGCCGCAGCAGCCTCGGCTCGAATCTGAGTCACGGCAGTAATTATCTGCCCCAGTTTTTCTGAAGCACAAAGGAATCAGTTGTTTTAACATGGTAATATTCTCCAAGGTGATGATCTTTTCCCTTCAAATTCTACTCGCTCACATCTCTGTGTTTCATATGTCAGAATTCAAATCCACCCGTTCTCAGAGATTTCTCTCCCTCCTTCGATCACCAACTGAACTTTCCCTCCCACACCCCCATTTCATTAATTTAGAGATGCCGGTGTTGGACTATGGTGGACAAAGTTAAAAATCACACAAAACCATATTAGAGTCTACCAAGTTTAACTGAGCACTAGTTTGGGAGTGCTGCTCTTTCATCATGTTATTGTGGAGTTATTTCCTATTTCATTAAGGCAGAATCTAACACTGACTCTCACATTGATACTGTTCAGTCTGTGCTGCAGCAGTCACTGTTGTTGGGTGAACGTGCCCCAACCCCACCATCGGGACCTACAGACCAGTTGATCCATTTGGTTACCGTTGTTGTGAGGCCAATCCTCAGGTAGCAGCTTTTACTGATATGGATTTTCAATTATTGGGAGTCAAACTCAGGAAAATGACACAGGACAATATCGAGGAAATGCGACTTCATTGAGAAAGATTAGTTTCACGGGTTTTCTGCAATGGCTGAGCACTATTACCACTGGACTGTTAACTCAGACACCATGCAAATGAACCAGGGACCCGGGTTTTACTCCAACTATGTCAGGTGTTAGAATTGGGATTCAATAGATATCTGGAATTACGAATCTAATGACACCTTTAAATCCATGGTCAATTGTTGAAAAAACAAAACCATCGGGTTCACTGAGGTCCTCTGAGGAAGGAACCTGCCATGAAGGTCGGGCCTCCATGTGACTCCAGTCTCACTGCAATACGGTCGAGTCTCAACTGCCTGCTGTGCAATTCGGGATCGCAATCAATACTGCCGAACCAGCGACACCCTCATACTGTAACAGAATATTTAAAAAAAGTTAATTCGGCTCTGGCTAGATTACTGTGTGCAGTTCTGCAATTCACAGCATAGCATGGATGTGATCGCAATGGAAACGTTGCAGGAGAGATTCAGTGGCATATTGCCTGGGCTGAAGAATTTCAGTTACGAGGAGAGATTGGATGGACTGGGGTTGTTTGTCGCTGAGCAGAGGAGATTGGAGAAGACATGACTGAGATGTCGAAAATAATGAGGGATATGGATAGGATAGACTGTAAGAAGCTTTTATTTTTGATGGAGGGATCGAACACTGGGGTCAAGAGATTTTGGGAAAAGGCAGAAAGTTTTGAGTAGATGTGTGGAAAGGGTCAGAGATGTGGAAATGCTTCCAACCTGAAAAAAATTAAGATGTTAATTTACGATGCCAAAACATATAAGACAATGGGCTAAACAATGGAAAACTTGATTCAGGTCGATAAGCAGTTGTGTTGGACAAGTGCGGCCACAACAGGCTGATGGTGGTTAGTATGATTGTGACAGTATCGTGGTTAGTGTCCCCACCTGTCACAGGGCTCAATTCTCCGATAGGAGCATCGTAAAGGTTTTAAACCTGTGGCTCTGTTCCCCAGTGAAGGTTATTCATGCTTGGCCTTCCATTCTCGATTGGATATGTCACAGGAAGGACAGTGCTGTCTGAATCAGCTGGGGAAGGACTGCAGCTCCTGTGGAGAGAGAGTGTTAGTGAAAGTGCAAAACCTCTGCAAACTGCACATTTGTGTTTTTGTTGGAATGAAAACCATTATATAGAGTTGTTCCTGACTGATATGTTTATTTAACGCAGGAATCTGAGAAAGAAAACAGTATAAACCCATTCAGACGTGAGTGCAGAAACATTTCCAGCAGCACTAATGAGGTTGTACAGCGTAGACCCGCTTTTGGATGCATTGAATTCGGGTTTGTGGGCGCAGCTTGCTTTCACTAGGCGAAGTTTACACCAGTGTGTAAAACCATTACACATGATACAGATAATGTTCAATATGATGGTACATTTGCTCAGTGGTTCGCACTGCTCTTAATTCTTTAAGTTAGGTGGATTGGCCATGTTAAATTTCACTGATGGGTCAGGGAGTGAATTCAGCAAGTTAAGTGAATTAGCCATGGGTAACGCAGTGGTAAGGTCAGCAGTCACACGATACCAGGTTTTATTCCAGCAGGTTTATTTGAAATCACAAGCGAGAGGCCTGTGGGGATAAAAAGGGGAGCGAGATCTGGCTGAGATGCTGTTCAGAGTGATCATACAGACTCGGTTGGCGGAATTGCACTTTCTGCCTTGTAGGGAATCTGTGATTCTATCAGAGACGACACTGCCAGCGTTTACTGGGCCGCTCAGGCATTAGAGATGATGCTGACGGCGTTCAGTGGGGATGGAATTTTATTTATTTGTGTTTTGGAAAATTTGAAACTAAACCAAGGAAAACCGAATGGAAGGTTTCCAGGGTATTTGAGGTTTGGAGAGAGTAAATTGGTTGTAAATTCACTCTTTCAAGTTGGTAAATATCTGAACGTCAGTCTTTCAAAACCATCGATGCAGGAAAAAGAAATAAAGGGAGTAGAATTTCTGTCTCTCAGAGAATCCGATTCCAAAATATTTGGAAAGGCACATTTAGAGACACATAAGCAGTGAGTTTCACCAGGAGAGAGACAGCCTGTGAAAAAGTGGGGTGTGGGGGTTGGAAGGTGCGAGGAAACAATGTCTAATTTGGACAACTTTAGATAGAAAGAAATATCGCAGACGTGTGCAGCTGATTAAGATTCAGCAAATCACCTACTAGTAACTACCCTGTCAAGATCCCATGAATATTGAACGTGTATAAATGTTATTATGTGATTATAGAGCTGCATTCCGCCTCCTTTGTTTCAAGGAGAATAATCCCAGCCGAACCAATCATTCCACGAAGCTCCATTTTCTCCAGTGTTGACAACATGCTCGTTAATCTCTGCTGCCCCCTGCAGCGTCCTCACATAGTATTAAGGCAGGTGGAGACATTTATGTGTAGTAACGGTTGAAATTTCAAACACAGACGGGAATTGGAACTTGAAATCAGACAGCGACTGGAATCAGATTGGTCCACACAAGGACGAAATAGAGTAATGAAAACTCTGACAAATGATGATCGAATCATATCCCACTGACATTCAATGGCTTTACTGTAACCAAATTATCCCGTGTAATTTTCCACAGAGCTAGTATTTAGAAAAATAAATAGATAGAAACTGGCTATATCGACAATTTGAATACAAGAACATGTCCTTTGGTCGACAATTTTTGATTATAAACTCAACTCATTGCTGCGTGAATCCTACATCGTTTGCAGGGCACAAATGAGACGTGGAATATAACTCTCTCCATTTGCCAAGATGGGTGTAACTTCAGTAACACTTAAGGAACTGGACACGGTCCACGACAGTGCATTCATTTGATTGTACCCGCTTCAATACCTGCAATATTAATTCTCTTTACCGCTAAGGCACAACAGAGTGCACCAACTACAAGATGCACTGGAGTAAGACATCTAGGCCTATTTGACAGAACTTTGAAAGCTCAACAGCTTTCCTGACTATAAGGAAGATGCAAAGAAACGCCACCATTTGCAAGTTCCCCTCCATGGCCCATAGCACCCTGACCTGGGAAGGAATCTGTGATAAACTCATCGGTCAAACAGTCTTGATGCACCAAGTTGCATACTTCAGCCTTCCATTTTTTATCTTACTGTTTAAAAAAATATTTATGTGGTGACCTGACTTGTGCTCAGTCGTTTAGCTGTTCCCTAGACTGTTAGTTGCAAAAGTGGTCAACAATAGAAAATATCCGAAAACCCACTCAATCAACTGATTGCCCTCAAGATTAAAGTGGTGTTGGAGAAGCACAGCAGGTCCGACAGCATCTGAGGAGCACGAAATCCGAAAATTTCAGGCAAGAGCCCTTCATCAGGAATGAGACTGGAAGCATATTGGATAGAGAGATAAATGGGAGTGGGGCGGGGCTGGGGAGAAGGTAGCTGAGAGTGCAGTAAGTGGATGGAGGTGGGGGGTGAACATGATATTTCAGAGAAGAAGGTGTAGTGCATAGGTGGGAATGAAGATGCACAGGTGTGACAGGTCAGGAGGACGGTGATGAGGTGGAAGGTGGGAACTGGGGTAAGGTAGGGGGAGGTGAAATGAGGAAACTAATGAATTTCCAATTGATGCCATGGGTTGAAGCGTCCCGAGGCAGAAGATGAGGCTTTCTTCCTCCTAGCATCGGGTGGTGAGGCAGTGGCGATGGAGGAGGCCCAAGACCTGTATGTCCTCGGGAGAGTGGGAGGTCGAGTTGAAATGTTTGGCCATGAGGGTACTGGGGTTGATACTTGTGGGTGTCCTGGAGATATTCTCTGAAGTGCTCTGTGAGAACACATCCGGTCTCCCCAATTTAGAGTAGACCGCATCGGGAACAACGGACACAAGAAATGACACGTGTGGAAGTTCAGGTGAAACCTTGATGGATGTGGAAGCCTCCATTGGAGCCTTGGACAGAGATGAGTGTGTAGATGTGGGCGCAGGTTTTACAGTTCCTGCGGTGGCAGAGGAAGGTGCCGGGAGGGAAGGGTGGGACATTGGAGGGCGTGGACTTGACTAGGTAGTCACAGAGCGAACGGTCTTGGTGGAAAGTGGATAGGGCTGTGGAGGAGAACCTGTCCCTGGTGGTGGGATCCGTTTCGAGATGGTAAAACTGTCAGCGGATGATGTGATTTATGCAGAGGTTGATGGGATAGAAGATGAGGACCGGGGGGTTCTGTCGTTGTTGTGGTTGGAGGTTTGGGGTTCGCGGGTGGAGGTACGGAATATGGAGGAGATGCTTTGCAGGGCATCTTCAACCACATAGATTTGGAAGTTCTGGTCTTTAAAGAAGGAGGCCATCTGGTGAGTTCTGTGGTGGAACTGGTCCTTTGGGAGCAGAGGGTAAAAACAATGACTGCAGGAGTTTACATTACAGTGGTGCTGGAAAAGCACAGCAGTTCAGGCAGAATCCGATGAGCAGAAAAATCGATGTTTCGGGCAAAAGCCCTTCATCAGGAATACAGGCAGAGTGCCTGAAGGGTGGAGAGATAAATGAGAGTAGGGTGGGTATGCGGAGAAAGTAGCATCGAGTATAGAACACACCAGATGGCCTACTTCTTCAGAGACCGCAATTTCCCTTCCCACATAGTTAAAGATGCCCTCAAATGCATCTCGTCCACATCCTGAATCTCCGCCCTCAGACCCAACCCCTCCAACCGTAACAAGGACAGAACGCCCCTGGTGCTTACCTTCCACCCTACCAACCTTTGCATAAACCAAATCATCCGCCGACATTTCCACCACCTCCAAACGGACCCCACCACCAGGGATATATTTCCTTCCCTATCCCTTTCCACCTTCCACAAAGACCGTTCCCTCCGTGACTACCTGTTCAGGTCCACGCCCCCCAACAACCCATCCCCCCATCCTGGCACCTTCCCCTGCTACCGAAAGAATTGCAAAATCTGCGTCCACACCTCCTCCTCGCCTCCATCCAAGGCCCCAGAGGAGTCTTCCACGTCCATCAAAATTTGTCCTGCACATCCACCAACATCATTTATTGTATCCATTGCTCCTGATGCGGTCTACTCAACATTGGGGAAACAGGACGCCTCCTAGCAGAGCGATTTATGGAACATCTCTGGGCCACCCGCACCAATCAAGGCCCAACATTTCAACTCCCCCTCCCACTGAGCTGAGGACATGGAGGTCCTGGGCCTCCTTCACTGCCGCTCCCTCACAATTGACGCCTGGTGGAAGAACGCCTCATCTTCCACCTCAGGTCACTGCAACCCCAGGGCATCAATGTAGACTTCACCAGTTTCCTCATTTACCCTTTCCCCCCCTCACCCCAGATCCAAACTTCCAGCTCAGCAATGTCCCCATGACTTGTCTTACCTGCCAACTTCCTTTCCACCTATCCACTCCACCCTGCTCCCTGACCCATCACCTTCATCTCCTCTCCCACTCACCTAATGCACTCTATGCTATTTTCTCCCCACCACAAACCTCGTTTCATTTATCTCTCTCTGACGGTATTCGTGACGAAGGGCTTTTGCCCGAAACATCTATTTCACTGCTCCTCGGATGCTGCCTGAACTGCTGTGCTTCTCCTTTCGGAGCAGATGCGATGGAGGTGGAGGACTTCGGAATAGAGGATCACATTTGCGCAAGAGATGGCATGCGAGGAGGTATAATCCAAACAGCTGTGGGAGTCAGTGCATTTGTAAAAAGTGTCAGTAACACTGAACTCAAGGGATATATTTCCCTCGCCACCCCATCCACATTTTTATATAGACTGTTTCCTGCACGACTAACTAGTCAAGTTCACGCCCTCCAAAGACCCACCCTCCCCTCCCGACACCTTCCCTTGCCACCACAGGAATTGCAAAACCTGCACCCACAACTTCCCCATCACATCCTTCCAAGGCTCCAATAGATCCTTCCACATCCATCAAATGTGGATCTTCAGTGTCACATATTTATTTATTGCATCTGTTGCTCTCCTCTACATTGGGGCCAACAGACACTTCTCGCAGAGCGCTTCAGCGAACATTTCCAGTACACCGCAACATTCAACCCCAACTCCCCATGAGTAAACACATCAACTCCCTCCAACCCCTCCCCCCCCCCCCACTCTCGCAAGGGCATGCAGTTCCTGGGCCTCCTCCACCGCCATTCCCTCAATACCTGACGCCTCATCTTCCACCTCGGGACCCTTCAACCCCAGGGCATCAATGTGGTCGCCACCAGCTTCCTCATCTCTTCACACCCACCTTACCCTAGTTCCAACCTTCTAGATTGGCACTATACTATTGACCTGTCCCACCTGTCTATCTTCCTTCCCACCTATCCGCTCCACCCTCTCCTCCGACCTATCACTTTTAACCCCATCCACCTATTGCACTCTCAGCTAAATTCTTCACAGACCCAGTCCTCCCGTTAATCTCTGCACCTTCGATGCTTGCAGCTTTATTCCTGATGAAGGGCTTTTTACCGAAAAGTCATTTTTTTTCTGCAACACGGATGCTGTCTGACTTGCTGTTCTTCTTCAGCACCACTGTAATATTGATTCTGATTACCAAAATCTGCAGTACGTACTTCCATCCAAATGATTCCACTGTCCATTGACCTTCAGCGATCGTGAATGTCCACTCCAAGACGTCTTTGTCCATCTACACCACATAGAATCCTTACTGTTATTGTTTCTTCTCCACAGATTCATGAACACTCATTGATCTGGATTCAATTCCGTTCGCCATTTTTCCCTTCGACCTGGCTGATACATCCCTGCAGTCCCTCGCATTCTTCACCATGGTCAACTGCACGACCAATTGTTGCATCACCAGCAAACGTTTGAATCATGGCTCCTACAACTAAGTCATAATCACTGATCTACATCAGAAAACAGTGGAGCTCCACTGGAAACACGTATCCAAACAGGGTTCCTTGCTGGTTGGGACTAACAGCTGCAATAACAGCAGAATCGAACTGCTGCTGTCATTTGTAAACCCTCTGGTGACTCTGCCAGTTGGTCTCCTGAGCGATCACTTCTCACATATGGGAGTGGTGAATGACCTGTTCACACTGTGACTGAGTAAGTGAGTTTACACTTCAGCGGTTAATTGAATCCCTTCCTGCAGTCATCTCATGGCCCTGACGTCTTGGCCCTGTGGGTATCCTTGTGTCTATTTTGTTTGGTAATCAGTTGAATTCGAGTCCACACAGACACGATTCCCATTTCGCCTGTTGTCCATGTATTTCAATTCTTCCTTCTTCTCCCACGGAATGTGGCTATCATTGGTCTGAAGAGCATTTGTTGTTAATTCTAATTCACCTTGAACTGAGTCATGGGTGATTCATGGGTGAACCAAATTGTTGTGGGTCTGGAGTCACATGTTGACAGACTCATTACATTCGGCAGATTTTCATTTTGAAGGGACATGAATGAATGAGTTTTCAGCAATATAAAGTTATTGTCTCTGTTCCTGAGATTGTGTTTATTTTCCAGATTTTATTGATCGAATTTAACGAACGTTCCAGTCTCCAAAGATTATAGCCCAATGGATCGCCGCTGCACTAACAACTCCCTGCTGCATTTCTCCATTCAAAGAATGACATTGTCAATTCAGATGATCCCAGATGGAGAGAGAATAATACGCGTTTCTCTGTTGGAATGGAAGCAATGTACTCTGGATTGGAGTGTTTACTGGAGCAAGAGACTGACGTGGAGATGATGCAAGCAAAAGCAGTTCTTACTGTCAAAGTAAGAAAATACCACTTTGTTCAGGAAATCTCTTAGAATGCTTTTAACACATCGACCTCTCACTTAAAGTTCCAGCACGCTTCCTCTGACCCAATTCTCAGTGGGGGTTAATGCTGCTGCTGAATATTAATAATATAATAAATTGAGACCAATATGCCCTTCCACCTCGCCTATTGATCAGAAGAACTCCAAGCCTCAGCATTTCATGCGTTTGGATAAATAGACAAAGTCTTTTCCCTGGGGTCGGGGAGTCCAGAACTAGAGGGCATAGATTTAGATTGGGAAGGGAAAGATATAAAATAGACCGAAGGGGTAACCTTTTCATAAAGAGGGTGGTGTGTGTAGGGAATAAGCTGCCAGAGGAAGTGGTGGAGGCTGGGACAATTGCAACAATTCAAAGGCATTTGGATGGGTATATGAACTGGAAGGGTTTGGAGGGATATCGGCAGGGTGCTGGCAGGTAGGACTAGATTGGGGTTGGACACGTGGTCAGCATGGACGGGTTGAACCAAAGAGTCTGTTTCCATGCTGTATATATCTATGACTCTATGACCGTGCCTTTACCAATCATGTCACTGGTGTCACAGAATAGCTTCACGTGCTCATTTCCATCCCCATTTTCGATTTGGTATTGGTGGGTGCGCCACGAATTTTGTCTGATTCCAGTTCTCGGAACTAGGGTTATTTGACTGACTGCAGCAATGGGTGCTTCCTTGTGTGGTGAAGTTGGTGAAAATACTGTTATTAACACATTGTTAATAACACATTGTTATTTAAACACACATTGCACCAATATCCCGCTCTATCCCCTGAACCTTTTTGTTTCTATAAATCTATCAAACTCAGTTTTGAGCATGCAGTCCTCGATGGAATCACCACACCGTCTGGGGATATCGAATTTAAAGATTCAGCTAATTCTGAGTTCCCACATGTCTGCTATCGCTCGCCTAATATTCCTGTTGTGCATCTGCTACTCTTCCTAACATCTCCTCTGTCATTGTAATTATTGCTGTTTTTAAACGCATGTCTCTGCATGACTCAGTGATGGTTTGAATGTGAAAATATTCTGCATTGTGGCCGCAGTAAGCTCGTTCGAATCCGAGTCACTGCATTTTACTCCTTGTGACTCATGCTGAAGAAATGCAGAAAGGCATGAGTTGATTTTACATGAAAGCATTCTCAGAGATTATGACTTTTTTCCATCAAACCCCTCTCTCACACACATCTCAGGCGAGTCATATATCAGTCTTCAGACTCACCCATTCTCGAAGAATTCCCTCACTCCCGCAATCACTTACCTCCTTTAAGTTCCCCCTGTCATTTCACTTACAATCACTTTCACATTGACGTCCTTCAGTCTGTGCTGCTATGCTCACAGTTGCTGGGTGACCATGTCCAAATCTCATCATCGGAATCTTCAAACCAGTTGATCCATTTCGATACCACGATTGTGAGATCAATCCCCATGTCGCAGCTTTTACTGACATGGACCAGCGATTATTGAAACAACAGGATCAGGAAAAAGGCACAGGACAGCATTGAGGAAAAGAAACTTTATTCAAAAAACACCAGTTTCTGTGGACTTCAGCGTCATTTATTTCACTTGTTAATTCGGCTCTAGCGAGACAATTGTGTGCAGTTATGTGATTCACATTATAGCAGGGATGCGACAGAACTGGAAACGATGCAGGGGACATTTGTCAGGATATTGTCTGGACTGAAGAAGAGAGATTGGACAAACTGGAGTTGTTTTTCTTAGCGCAGAGGAGATTGAGGGGTCATGATAAAGATGTAAAAAGTACTGATGGATATGGATAGCATAGACTGAAATACATGTTTCACTATGATGAAGATGTCGGTCACGGGAGGCCATGGATTTAAGGTCAGAGACGGAAAGGTTCGAGTGAATCGGTGGAAAAATGTTTTCAAACAGTGGGTGGTTGAAATCTGGAACACAGTGTATGCAAGACTCGGAGAGGAAGAAATCCACAGAACTTTCTGAAGTATTCAGATGTGAATTTGTGATGTCAAGACATGCAAGGCTATGGGTCAAGTGATGTAAAAAGGAATTAGGATAGTTTAGCGATTGTTATTGAGCAATACAGATACTCCGTTCCAAGTATGGGTTATTAATACCTGTCCTTCTATTCTCGAAGGGACATGTCACAGGAACAAGTGTGCTGTCTGAATCAGCGTGGGGGAGTACTACTGTTCCCGGGGAGACAGAGTGACTTTGACAGTGCAAACACGTGACTTCTGCAAGCTGTACCTAGTGTCGGTGTTGGAATGAAAATCATTAGAAACATTTTCTCCATAATGAGGTGTTTACTTATAGCAGGTAGCTCAAGAAGATATGCATTCTACTGCCCTTTCCCCACTAGCCCATACCGCTGAATACCAGCACAATGCAGGGCAATTTCTCTCTGAATACCATTGTCCAATCCTCCTTGACCCCCAGCACTTCCCCATATGGTACAATTCAACGAAATCCCAGGAGGTGTAATGCTGCTTGTTTATGATGTCTCTCCTCACTGTGTCAGGTTCCAGTGATTTTTCTGCCCATCACTCAATTTAGCAAACTGCATTTCCTGCTCACAACGTGATCTCATCTAGACTGGGTACAGCAAAACAGAGCGGGTGTTAAACATGAGTACACCTACGTTCTGTCTGTAAGCATGAGAAAACCCTGAGCTTCCAGGTTTCTGTCACTGCAACGTCCCACTGTGTTCCCATGCCTCCACTTCGGTTTGGTCTGCTGCCGTGCTCCCACATAACACAGGGCGAGTTGGAAGAGTGGCACGTCATTTCTTACTGAGACACCGTGCAATCTTCAATACCCAACATCGAGTTCAATCATTTTAGACCCTGTGCACCTTCTTTCACGTACCTGCCCCACCTACACATACCATTAGTTCCAAAGGCGGATCGTTTGGCTCGAAAATCTCTCCCCAGATGCACTAGACCTGCTGGTTTGGTTCAGGTATTTCTGATTTTCTTTGGATAATTTTGTTCTGTTCTGAGGGCCAGCCTTCAGGAAACGTGTGTTTGCATGGGACCGTGGTCAGAGGAGATTTACCAAGTTGGTACCTGAGCTCGACCATTCCCCCTGCGAAGATAAGCGAACGTGAATGCTGCAAATGCTGGGCTCAGAGTCGAGAGAGTAGTGGTGGAAAAGCACAGCACGTCAGACAGCATCTGAGGAGTAGGAGAATCGATGTTTCGGGCACAAGCCACCGCCATTGCATTACCAGCCGACGTCTGAAGGAGGAACGTCTCATATTCCACCTTAGGATCCTGCAACCACACGGGATAAATGTGTATTTCAACAGTTTCCTCGTTTCACCACCACCCTCCCCTCCCCACATTATCCCAGTACCAAACCTCCAACTAGGCACTGCTCTCTGGACCTGTCCATTAATGACCTCTCTGGACTATCACATTCTCCCTCACCTTCATCCACCTATCACTTTCCCAGCTACATGACCACCTTCTCCTTTACCCTACCTCAACCCAGACTCAAAAGTCTCTCATTCCAGATGAAGTGATTATGACCTTCACATCGATTCTCCTGCTCCTCGGATGCTGCCTGACATTATGTGCTTTTAAAGCACTACACTCTCGCCACTTCAAAGATAGATGAGTTCGACTGGAGCTCTTTATCCGAGAGCGGTGAAAGCTGAGAACGCAATTGATTAACGTGCACAGGAAGGGGATAGATACGTGTGACAGGAATAAGCTTCTTATGGGAAGGATAAATAACCAGGGATATAGATGAAACGCTAGAGAGAGGATGTTCATGGAAGATTTAGGAAGAATAATTGCATCCTGAGAGTTTGTCTTGAACTCACTGTTCGAACGTGTGGTAATGCTAAGCGTCATACAAACACTTCGGGAGTATTTAGCCGAACACTTGAGGAGCTAGAGCATGCATGGATAAGGACCTGGTACTGGAAAGTGGGGCGAGGATAAATAGATATTTATTGAAATAATTGAAAACCGTAACTTTGAATGCAGTAAAATGGAGGCTACCGCAGCTCTGTGGCGCAATGAAAGACGTGTTGGACGTTTACTGCATTGTTAAGATTGCGATTCAAAGTTTGTAGGGTGAGTCCCACCAGAATCGGAGTTTAGTTCAGATTTCAGCTAAATCAATGATTGTCCTGTTGATTCATCATCTGTTCCCATCGTCTGGAATTCTCGTTCCTGTTACTGACCAGAGAAGTTTCCTCACTTTTTTAGTGGTGGAGTTTTGAGAAAATCATATCATTTTAAAAATGATCTGACAGGAATCGGCTGCGCATTCACAAAACCCACAGCAGATGCCCACAGTTTCTAAACACATTTACCTTCTACAGTTGCACAGAGTGTTTCGATTTATTCAGTGTCTTTTCCCCTTTAGACGACAGGTTGACGTGGTGGCATGGGAAAAGACATTGACGTGTTCTGTCAGCCATAATGATGTCAAATGGCGGGGTAGTTCTGGCGGGTGAAATTGCCCCCTCCTATTCCTTTCTGTCTGTGCTGTTTCTGACAGAGGGTTTTAGACAATAGATAATAGGTGCAGGAGTAGGCCATTCTGCCCTTCGAGCCTGTACCACTATTCAATATGATCATGGTTGACCATCCTTAATCAGTATCCTGTTCCTGCCTTATCTCCATAACCCTTGATTCCACAATCCTTGAGAACTCTATCCAACTCTTTCTTCAATGAATCCAGAGGCTGGGCCTCCACTGCCCTCTAAGCATTCCACACAGCTAGCAATCTCTGGGTGAAGAAGTTTCTCCTCATCTCTAACCTAAATGGTCTACCCCGTATTTTTAAGCTGTGCCTTCTAATTCGACACTCACCCATCAGCGGAAATATGTTTCCTGCCTCCAGAGTGTCCAATTCTTTAATAATCTTATATGACTCAATCAGATCCCCTCTCAGTCTTCCTAACTCAAGGGTATACAAGCCTAGTCGCTCCAGTCTTTCAGTGTAAGTTAATCCCGCCATTCCAGGAATTGACCTCTTGAACCTACGCTGCACTCCCTCAATAGCCAGAATGTCTTTCCTCAAATTTGGAGACCAGAACTGCACACAGTACTCCAGGAGTGATCTCACCAGGGCCCTGTACAGCTGCAGAAGAACCTATTTGCTTCTATACTCAATCCTTCTTGTTATGAAGGCCAGCATGCTATTAGCCTTCTTCACTACCTGCTGTACCTGCATGCTTACCTTCATTGACTGATGTACAAGAACACCCAGATCTCTCTGTGCTGCCCCTTTTCCTAACTTGATTCCATTGAGGTAGTAATCTGCCTTCCTGTTCTTGCCACCAAAGTGGATAACCATACATTTATCCACATTAAACTGCATTTGCCATGTATCTGACAACTCACCTAACTTGCCCAGTTCACCCTGTAATCTCTTAACATCCTCCTCACATTTCACCCTGCCACCCAGCTTAGTATCATCAGCAAATTTGCTAATGTTATTACTAATACCATCTTCTATATCATTAACATATATTGTAAAAAGCTGCGGTTCCATTACTGATCCCTGTGGCAGCCCACTGGTCACTGCCTGCCATTCTGAAAGTAGTTTATTACTACTCTTTGTTTCCTATCAGCCAACCAACCTTCAATCCAAGTTAGTACTTTGCCCCCAATACCATGCGCCGTAATTTTGCTCACTAACCTCCTATGTGGGACTATATCAAAAGATTTCTGGAAGTCCATATTATTTAAGCAATAACATGATGAGGACAATGTGAATCTACACTAAGGAATACCAAGGTCCTCCACGTTATCCCACCGCTCTCACAGCAGGAATGCACAGCTCCTGTTGCAGCTTTAGATCAGACCGTGGAGGATTCTCCCAGGCGCTCTATCAGACTGCATGCTTCTTCACACAGGTTTCCAACTAGTCGCCTGGAGCAAATGGCCGTTTGGATAATGGGGATTCAGGGACAGATTTCCCCTTTGCCTTGCGAGAGTTCTGACCACGGTTATAAAAATGAACTTTGGGCATTCTGTATCTTTTTTTCTGGATTCTTACCACTTTACAATTTAAACTGAAATTCAATTTACTCTTGCATGACATTCTTATATCATCAATATTCATGAAAACTGTGCAACATGGCCTTGGATGTAGAGTGTGTTTCATGTTGTCTGTACGAACTTGCGGAAGGAAATTAGTGAAGTGCCATTGAATCGAATTCTGTTCCAAATTGAAGCCGACCGAATGAGAAGCCCTGTGACAGCGATAATATAACATTGTCTGTAAACAATGCAGCGACCCGTGGAAACCCAGTTTTCAATCAAGTCGATTTTGCATAACATTTTTCTGTGTCCCATTTCCTGAACCTGATGCTCGAATAGTCACAAATCTATATCAGTTCCTTCTCCTCTGCCTTAGATTTAATTTCACAACCACAGCAAAAGTAGAGCAGGCGGGTCGAAGGTCCCAGAGGTATGAATAGGGCACGTTATCGGCTTGCTGCCGGCGACTCCAGTGGAGGAACTGATCAGCGCTTGGTATTTAACAGCGTGTAAAAATGCCACAGTTGTAATTTCAATCTTTATCTAAAGCTGGTTTTACTGTCGTTGATCAGGACTTATTGGAGCATCAGACTGAACCGTACTTGAAAAATAATGTGGAATAAAGCAGCATCGATTCTAAAACTCCAGTTTCTGATTTGTGGGATTGTTCTGTCTTTGGGAAAGTTGTCAATTATTAACCGTTAAACTGCACATATTCCCCGCGTGATTATCCATCTCTGGATCAAGAAACAGAGGTGATATTTTAGCTTGATGACCTTTTTCAAATCTCTGACACTGCATTGGATTACATTCTTGTAAAGTCTGTTAAAATAATTTCATATAACACTGTTTGCTGCAAACTCACACAGCTCATTAAACCATTCAAAAGGAATTAGTTTTATCTCTTTGGGTAGATTGCATGTTGTCAGTGAATCTGGTAAAAGTCACGACAAATAGTTTTGCTGCTGTGTGGAACAGAGTGTTCAAACTGGAATAAGGATGATTCTTTCCGCTGGATTTTTTGGACAGAGATCAGTGAGTATTAAATGGACTCAGTCCCGTTCCTGATCATTGTGACCAAATGTTCAAGGCAACAGATGGCAATGACAATGATGGTTGACATCTACAGGGCCATTCCTACTCACTGGAGTCACAGTGTATTACAGATCACGTGAGCGGACGAGGTGAGGATCCTTATAGCAACCAGAGACAGTGCGACAATTAATCCCACGTTGTTATTCTCACTCTATACCATAAACCAGTTAGCCAGCGGACTGAGTTTACCGGCTTCCATTTAATGCAAAGCTAAAACACACAGCTCAGCACATTAACAATCTGTAGTAGTTCACGGAGAACCTGATGCTGCACCTTTCAACATCACCAGCTCTTCTTGCACTTAACATTTTCAGTTGCAGGTGTTGTGCAATTTCTTTCTGATGAACGCTAAACAATTCGTCAGTGTGTCACTTTTGCCTCCCCATCCAGGCAGCCCAGAATCCCTGTCTCTGTTAAATTCGCTCCTTGTGTGTTTACACGTGGCCTTTCAAATATGCTGGAATCACCTTCTAAAACGTATTTTTTTCTTTCTGAAAAATCATCAACGATTTCAATAACTATCAAAATAAAAAGTACCTGCTGTAAACTTCTTTGTCGTTCCTCGCTGGTTTTGAAACTCTAACCAGTATTTATACACTCACCTGAATGAGGGAACTTCCTTCCTATTTACCCTTACCAAACACACATCCGCTGAAAAACCTCCATTAGGACACAACTCAGTCATTCCTGATTTGTATCACATGATTCTCATCTATTCCACCATCCCATAAAACGTCTTGTATTCTTTTCTCGTGACTTTATCTCCCAGTAAATCTCATTTCCGTCATCTGTAACGATTTTTTTTATAAAGGGAACACTGACCATATCCTTCGAAACAGTATTCCACCCCCCCAGTGTATTTCATAATGTCTTTATATCCCAGTAAATTTCGTCCTGAGATTCAACTCATGGAAACTGACCACTATGCGATGCAATCTCATTACTGGCACAGGAAAGAAGAGGGCTATTTCAATCCAGCTGAATCGGTTGGCTGCAGCAACATTGGATCAATTTGCAATCACATAGGTGACTGTTGTTCTCATTTTTATTCCTTCTCAACGTGTGCTGAAGTAACACAGTGAGGGATCAATTAATATTGCAAGACCTACATAAGGGGGCGTGTTAAATTTGAAGATATGAGAATAGGGCAGTTTTGATCAACATAGACCAGAGACTGTTCAAACCTCAGCCACATGAGATTCACAGAGAGCGATGATGAGTGAAATCGACTGTCTTGGAAAATGCCAGTGTTATGAAGTTTTGGGTGTAATGTACTTTTAATGGTGCTGAAATGTCTGGCTAGTAGAAGGAGTCCAGAACAAGGTAACAACAAAATATTTGGTCGAAACAACTAAGAGCTGTGTTACATGGATAAAAAATAAAAAATCGAATTCGGTCAATCAGTTTAAACTATGCCCCACTCAAGTTTGAAATTGGTATTTTTACAATGTTAAAACCAATGAAACGATCCGACGTTTTGTGGGACAAATATCGGATATTTTGAACAGTTACCTAGAGCGGCAATGAACAGCAAAAAGAGCAGCTGAAAGACAGTCAGATTTAGGGTGTAGGATTGCTCACTGAGCTCTAGGTTTGATATCCAGACGTTTCATTACCTGGCAAGGTAACATCATCAGTGGCGACATCCAAGTGAAGCGAAGCTGTTGTCTCCTATATTCTATTTATATCTTTCTCCTGGATGGGGTTCCTGGGGTTTGTGGTGATGTCATTTCCTGTTCATTTTCTGAGGGGTTGATGGATGGTATCTGGATCTATGTGTTTATTTATGGCGTTGTGGTTGGAGTGTAAGCCTCTAGGAATTCTCTGACATGTCTTTGCTTAGCCTGTCCCAAGATAGATGCGTTGCTCCAGTCGAAATGGTGTTTTTTCTCTTCTGTATATCGAGCTACAAGGGAGAGAGGGTCGTGTCTTTTTGTGGCTAGCTGGTGTTCGTGTATCCTGGTGGCTAACTTTCTTCCTGTTTGTCCTACGCAGTGCATGTGGCAGTACTTGCATGGAATTTTGTAGATGACGTTGGTTTTGTCCATGGGTTGTATTGGGGGTCTTTTAGGTTGGTTAGTTTTTTTTTAGTGTGTTGGTGTGTTTGTGTGCTACATGGATTCGGAGGGGTCTTAGTAGTCTGGCTGTCATTTCTGAAACTTCTTTGATGTATGGTAAGGTTTTTATGATTTCTGGCTGTGTTAGGTCTGCTTGTCATGGTTTGTTCTTGAGGAATCTGCGGACTGTATTTTTTGAGTATCTTTTCATCTTGAATACGTTGTATAGATGGTTCTCCTCTGATTTCCGAAGTTCGTCTGTACTGCAGTGTGAGGTGGCTCGTTGGAATAATGTTCTGATACAGCTTCGTTTGTGTGTATTGGGATTGTTTCGGGTGTAGTTAAGTATTTGGTCAGTGTTTGTCAGTTTTCTGTACACGCAAGTTTGTAGCCCTACACACAGAAGAAAAAAAAGCACCATTTCGACTGGGACAACACAACTATTCTGGGACAGGCTAAGCAAAGACATGCCAGAGAATTCCTAGAGGCTTGGCACTCCAACCACAACGCTATAAACAAACACATAGATACCATCTATCAACCCCGCAGAAAACGAACAGGAAATGACATCACCACAAATCTCAGGAACCCCATCCAGGACAAACATATGAATAGAAAGCAGGAGACAACAGCTTCGCTTCACTTTGAGGTCATCACTGATGATGTTACCTCGCCAGGTATTGAAACGTCTGGATATCAAACCTACAGCTCAGCGAGCAAACCTAAACCCTAAACCTCAACCTGAGCTACAAACCTTCACAAACATTGCAAAGACCATCAGATATAGAATGTTAGTAAAATCTCCAAGAGGTACCTATCTGGAGAAATAAATTACTTATAACAAATTCAACACGGACCTGGAGAAAATAATCTACAGGGAAAGATACAAAGAGAAGATTCGACAGCTAGCCGGTATTTAAATTGGAACATTTTTGGAATTGTTAATGGGCTCGGGGTTGGGGAAGGTATTATAGAACAGAAGGGGAAAGACCGGTTTACCGAAAGGAGTTGTTCGTTATAAACTGGTTATTCTCTTTCAAATGTTAAAAAAGACAATAAAGTTGTTATTTTTAACATTAAATAATGATTTTTGGGATCGTTATTTGCCTCTTGAATTTTAACAGAATACAGGACGGGGTGAATCCTTTTTGTTTTGATGGTTTACATGAGCAGAGGGGGTTTACCCCGTCACATAACACCAGTTTCTGTGGTTGCTTTATTGTTTCGCTCATTTGTGCATTTTGCCTCATAAACGATTTTGAAGTTGCCCCTCTACACAAAAGGTCCGTGCTTTTTCACCAAGGTACGAAAGGCAAAGTGGGCCTAGGCGACAGGGCTCCCTACAATAACATGCGACGCTGATTCTGTCTATCTATCCTGATATCCACCCATGGAAACACCACTGCGCACTCTCCTCCAGTCTGGAAAACAATCCCGTCACAGTTAACGTTTCTTCCCGCTCTCAAGGGGCTTCTCATTCCATTGCTTTGAATTCCTCACAGAATCCATTTCAACAGATTATGTCACTGAGTCATTTATTTGTTTGTGTTCAAAGCCTGTAAGCAGAGCGTCAGAGTTGGAGCAGGATGAGCCCATAATTCAGAGGGTTGACCATAATCTGTGAACTGTAGTCTGCTGTTCATCATTTCTCTAACAGCAGGTAGACGTATCTGTGCTCTGCAAAATTTTCACGCCTGTTTTAAGAAGCGACATAAACAGTTCCTGGTTCCGCCTTTTGTTGTCACATAGAGCAAGATTTTAAATGCTGGGAACATGCACTGGCCGTGACTGTTTGCTCTCCCACATCCGTTTTCTCCCCAGCAGGTGTTCAGATGATGGTCTAAATCGCCTTTTTCTGTTCCCTGTCACTCTGGGACGATGTGAGCTGTGAAATCTACTCTCTGAGCTGGGGGTAACGTGATAAAGCTTATACACATCATGTGCAATGTGCCTGAGCGACAGGACTCGCTGCAGTAACATTCCATGCTGATTCAGACAGCATAGTCCTCCTGTGAATTCGAGAAGGACACAGAAACTGTTCCCAATGACTGAGAGAGATTCTCTCTTTACCTACAGTTCTACACATTCCTATTTATCTCCGATGGCGTTATTTGCACAAGATTCCCAAAAGAATATGAGGTCGTGTGAATGCGTGATCTCCATTTTGTACCACTTTCCAGAATTTACATAACTCCCACTCCCACTCGCCCCCTCCCGCGCTCCACAAGCCCGTGTTTGATAGGAAGCTGAAGAGCGGACTCACATTGCTCTCCCATGACACTGATTGCCAAGAAAAGACGAGTTCGTCCAGCTGCCTCTGGTGGGGGCCAACTCGCGGATAAAGTGGCTAGCATTGCCTCCAGGGAATTGGAATTCAGAATGGAAAGGAACTGTTATTAAAAGTCCGTGCTACCTTCACTCCGAAGCAACAGAATTGTTTTTTTTTAAACAAGCAAATTCACCTGATTTATGGATTATGCTTCTGCTGCGGTCTGTCTTGTTGGTATTGGGTGTGATATCATCTCGGGTGGGTTATGTAAGTGCGAGAAGTTACACTTGAGCCCTGGAGTTTATGCATCCAGTTCCATGTTTGACTCAGAAAGTATAATTTTGATGAGATCGAGGTCAGATCAAGGTACCGAAGCTTAAAGACACACAACAGCAGTTTCTTGTAGGCCGTTATTCGGCGGAGAAATGGATTCTCTAACTTCAATAGACAATAGACAATAGATAATAGATGCAGGAGTAGGCCATTCTGCCCTTCGAGCCTGCACCGCCATTCAATATGATCATGGCTGATCATTCCTAATCAGTATCCTGTTCCAGCCTTATCTCCATACCACTTGACTACACTATCTTTAAGAGCTCTATCCAATTCTTTCTTAAAAGAATCCAGAGACTGGGCCTCCACTGCGCTCTGGGGCAGAGCATTCCACACAGCCACCACTCTCTGGGTGAAGTAGTTTCTCCTCATCTCTGTCCTAAATGGTCTACCCCGTATTTTTAAGTTGTGTCCTCTGGTTCGGCACTCCCCCATCAACGGGAATATGTTCCCTCCTGCCAGAGTGTCCAGTCCTTTCATAATCCTATACGTTTCAATCAGATCCCCTCTCAGTCTTCTAAACTCAAGGGTATACAAGCCCAGTCGCTTCAGTCTTTCCATGTAAGGCAATCCTGCCATTCCAGAAATTGACCTCGTGAACCTACGCTGCACTCCCTCAATAGCCAGAATGTCTTTCCTCAAATTTGGAGACCAGAACTGTACACAGTACTCCAGGTGTGGTCTCACCAGGGCCCTGTACAGCTGCAGAAGCACCTCTTTGCTTCTATACTCAATCCCTCTTGTTATGAAGGCCAGCATGCTATTAGCCTTCTTCACGACCTGCTGTACCTGCATGCTTGCCTTCATTGACTTGTGGACAAGAACACCCAGATCTCTCTGAACAGCCCCTTTACCTAATTTGATACCATTGAGGTAGTAATCTGCCTTCCTGTTCTTGCCACCAAAGTGGATAACCATACATTTATCCACATTAAACTGCATCTGCCATGCATCTGCCCACTCACCTAACTTGTCCAGGTCACCCTGTAATCCCCTAACATCCTCATCACATTTCACCCCACCACCTAGCTTTGTGTCATCAGCAAATTTGCTAATGTTATTGCTGATACCATCTTCTATGTCATTTACATATATTGTAAAAAGCTGCGGTCCAAGCACGGATCCCTGCGGTACCCCACTGGTCACTGCCTGCCATTTCGAAATGGAGCCGTTAATCACTACCCTTTGTTTCCTATTAGCCAACCAATTCTCTATCCAATCTAGTACTTTGCCCCCAATCCCGTGCGCCCTAATTTTACTCACTAACCTCTTGTGTGGGACTTTATCAAAAGCTTTCTGAAAGTCCAGGTACAGTACATCCACTGGATCCCCCTCGTCCATCTTCCGAGTTACATCCTCAAAAAATCAAGAAGATTAGTCAAGCATGATTTCCCCTTCATAAATCCATGCTGACTCTGTCCTATCCTGTTACTATTATCCAGATGTGCCGTAATTTCATCCTTTATAATAGACTCCAGCATCTTTCCCACCACTGAGGTCAGACTAACTGGTCTATAATTTCCTGCTTTCTCCCGCCCACCCTTCTTAAAAAGTGGCACAACATTAGCCGCCCTCCAATCCTCAGGAACCAACCCCGATCATCAAATGATGATGATCCTGTTAATGTGGATTTTGCCGAGTGCACGTCCTGTGCGGAGTAACTGAAAGCCTTAATCTGTTCAAAGTTTTGTTTTTCTCATGGTGTGATCTGCATGCCTTTGATTCCTATGATCTGCCTTTACCAATCGCAAACAAAGGTTTTTACTGTACTCGGGTTCATGTGACAATCAATCAATCAAATAACGTCAATCAGTCGAACCATACAGACATTTCCTAGTCGCACAGAAACCCACCAACACTCTCAAACAAAATCTAACAAACTTAAAAGACCCGGTACAACCCATGGACAAAACTAACGTCGTCTACAAAATTCAATTCAAGGACTGCGACAAACACTACGTAGGACAAACAGGAAGAAAGTTAGCCACCAGGATACATGACACCAGCTGGCCACAAAAAGACACGATCCACTCTCCCTCGTAGCCCTACACACGGATGAAAAAACCCCACAATTTCGACTGGGACAGCACATCTATCCTGGGACAGGCTAAGCAAACACATGCCAGAGAGTTCCTCGAGGCCTGGCACTCCAAACAACAACGCTATAAACAAATGCATAGTTCTTGATACCATGTATCAACCACTCAGAAAAGGAACAGGAAATGGCATCACCACAAACCCCAGGAACCCCATCCAGCAGAAAGATATAAATAGAAAGCAGGAGACAACAGTTTTGCTTTACTTGGAGGTCGCCACTGATGATGTTACATAGCCAGGTAATAAAAGGTCTGGATATCAGACCTACAGCTCAGCGAGCAAACCTACACCCTACATTTCCTTAATGTTTGATGCCAGCACAGCGAAGGCAGGGTGCATGGCCTCACTTTGCACTGTGACATGTTTTGAGATTCTGAGTAAAATCACAGTTAAACCAACAGAATGTAAGAAGTTACTCACAGGTTATATTGACACAGACAAAATACATCTGCGTCACACAGTAATAGTGAAGACCTTTTGTAATCATCCTCTGTGGTTCATGCCACACGCCAGACGAAAAGTTGAAGACTGTGTGAAACTTCTATGGTCAGCGCTAACAGAGCAGCCCACTGGAAGCGTATTCGGCTCATAGCCCTAAAATTAATGGATTGAAACATCCTCTGCTCGTTGACCATTCCCGCTTTCAGTGTGTGTACTGCCCCTGCCAGTGTTTCTATATAACAGAGCTTCATTACACGTATTGCATGTTGTTTCACTTTCTGCTTCCTTTCTCTTAATGTATCTGAAATGAATATTTCGTACTGAAAAGCCAGGGAAATTTACACAATTGAGAAAACACTCTTGCGAAGTTCTGGAAGCTCTTTTCCTGTTCACTGTCGGTGTGCTCTGATCTGATTCACAAAATAACTTGGCAGAGCTGGGACTAAACTGGAGAAGGTGCGATATATCAGTTGCAGAGTGTTCTCTGCACATGACGCCCTGCAGTTATTCCTCACGCTGTTTCACACAGCAGTGTCCTCCCCGTGAAATGAAAAGCCATGAGTGACAATTGGTCAACTTGTTGGAGACCGCATTACTATACGGACACAGCTTCGCATTATTATGACATACATCACCAACTACGAATAACCACAGAGATATACAAGCGACAGAGAATCGCCATGGACTCGATGGGCTGAACACCTTCAGTCGGCGCTTGAGTGACGCCACACGTTGATGCTGCCACTCTTCCTGTCTCTGGGACAGAGTGGCTGATGGTGAAACAACGTCCCATTGTTAACCTATCGTCTGCGTTAGACAGTGTGCAGCCCCGCAGTTGAGGACCGTGAGTGAGGATTTCACTCGGATTGTCTTCATCTGAGACAGTTGGGGATCAGGTGTTCACTGCTGCCTGATTGCAGCAAAGAAACCAATGTCACTGCCAATAATAAAGGTCATTTAGAACGTTGGGACAGGTCTCCCTGGAGAGCAGAAGGACGAAAGCTGGACTTGTTAAACCTTTCCAAGACATGAGTGGTTTAGACGGAGGAAATAAGGAAGGGAGAATGCTCGCTACGCATGAAAGGGTCGAGAACGATTCGGCAGAGTTTTAAAGTTATTAATAAAAAAAGAGAAATGTACATGAGGAGAAACGTTTCCACATAGGGATTGGTTAGGGTCTGTAAATCACTGCCTGACATTGACAAAGACGCAGTTTCAATCGAGTTCTTTAAAAACTAATTCGATGTTTATGTTGAAAGTAAAAATGTGCAGAGTTACAGGGAGAAGGCAAGAGAATGGTACCAAAAGAGAAACACATTTACCTCTGTGGAGAGCCAGCACATCTAAGGTGGTTTGTGACACATTTGTGATTCTGAGTGGAATCACAGTTCGACCGACAGAATGTAGGGAGTTAGACCATGGCGATATTGGCAAAGGCAGGACACGTCTTCACAACCGAATCTTAGCTCGCACGTACATGTCACAGGGAGGATGGCGTTGTCTGAAAATCCTGCAGGGCGTCCTGTGGTTTCATCAAGGGCAAGTAGTGTCTCACAAACTTCACTGATTTTTTGAGAATGCGACCAAGCAGGTATATGAGGGTAGGGCAGTTGACGTAGTATACACAGACTTCAGTAAAGACTTTGATAAGGTTCCACATGGTAGGCAATTGGAGAAAATGCAGAAACGTGGAATTGAGGGTGATTTAGGAGGTTGGATTAGAAACTGTCTTTCTGAAGGAAGGCAGCGAGTGGTGGTTGATGGAAAATATCCAGCCTGGAGTCCGGTTACTAGTGATGTGCCACAAGGATCTGTTTTGCAACTTCTGCAGTTTGTCATTTGTGTAAATGACTTAGACGCAGGCATAGGTGGATGGATTAGTAAATTTGCAGACGACTCTAAAGTCGGTGGTGTAGTCGATAGTGTGGCAGAATGTTACAGGTTGCAGGGGGATTTGGATAAACAGAAGAATTGGGCTGAGAGGTGGCAAATGGAGTTCAATGCAGTTAAATGGGAGGTGATGCACTTTGGGAAGAATAACAGGAAAGCAGAGTACTGGGTCAATGAAAAGAGTCTTAGTAGTGTGGATGTGCAGAGGGATATTGGAGTCCATGTACATAGATCCCTGAAAGTTGCCACCCAGGTGGATAGTGCTGTTAAGAAGGCATAAGGTGTGTTAGGTTTCATTCATAGAGGGATTGACTTCCGGAGCCGCAATATCATACTGCAAATACACAAAACACTGGTGCAGCCACACTTGGAATATTCTGTGCAGTTTTGCTGCCCATGTTTCTGGAAGGAAGTGGAAGCATTGGAAAAGGTGCAGAGGAGATTTACCAGGATGTTGCCTGGTCTGGAGGGAAGGTCATATGAGGAAACGTTGAGAAACTTGTACCTGTTCTCATTAGCAAGAAGGCTAAGAGGAGATTTGATGGAGACATAAAAGATTATCTGAGGCTTAGATAGGGTAGACAGTGAAAGTCTTTTTTCCGAGGATGATGATATCAGTGTATACAAGGGATCATAACTACAAATTGAGGGGTGATGGATTTAAGACAGATGTTAGAGGCTGGTTCTTTCTTCAGAGAGTATTTAGGGCGTGGAATGCACTACCTACCAATGTAGTTAACTCAGCCAAATTAGGTCGATTTAAACAATCCTTTCGTTAACCACATGGGTGATTTTGGGATAGTATAGAGTGACGAGCTGAGAATGGTTCACAGCTTGGAAAAACATCAAGGACCAAAGGGCCTGTTCTGCGCTGTATTGTTCTGTGACTATAGTGCTACAAGTGATTTCTACTGTCTTAACCAGAGTGACAGATCTTGTATTTTGGGCTTACGAAATGTCACTGATCTCTACCAAACATGTATGAGGTAGAGCCAGGACAATAATATGATGCTGAAACAGGAGGGGAACAGGTAGCTCCATACAAAACCTTCTCACATATTTTCACCTCCAAAATTGAGCACCTTCCACAAAAGCACCTCTATATCCCAACACAACACTTTGTCCCACAATCATGGTATCTGGTTATGCACTAGGAGTGCAACCGTCTGTTCAGGGGCCCTGAAACACTTGCTAAAGACTAAAATCATCTGACATTGAGAGCCCCACCACATTGCATGCATTTTCTATCGTTTTAATTCTGTTCCTGACTTCCCTTGGTTTTCCTAATAAGCCTGTTCAAAGTTGTTATTACACACACCTGCACAAGCTGTGAATTGAACCCAGGCCTCTCAGGACAAGATTCGGGGTATTTTCACTGCATCACAAGGTATCGACTCAAACTTTTCTTATCCCTTAGCCTGTGAATCACGCCTAAATCAACTCTGCAATTGGGAGGAACGAGCAGAACTGGAGGACCGAACAGCGGCCAGTACTCCAAATAGAGTGAATGAGGAGCGGGGCCAACGCATTCTCGGGGAGTGAACGCTTCAAGATTGGTCAGAAAGCAAACTGTCATTCTCACTACATAGTGGAGCATAAATCAACGTGAGATTTTAAGAAATAGTTGAGATGGAAATCTGATAACGAACATGTTTCCAATCGATTTTCACAACTCGAGTAAGAAACTTCTTTTCAAACTCCCAGAACAATTGGTAATTTACATACCTGGCTGTTATGGTTGGGTTGGGCCGAACAGACTGTTTGCGTGCTAAACATCTCTATGACTGTAACTCGAGAGAGCGATTGTTAATGTCAAAGATTTCACCCATGTTTCCGTGCGGATATGAATATTGTCTATAAACGCACCAATAACCTCAGACGCATGCGCAGTTTGGTTTCTATGGACAGCATGCGCAGTGTCACATTGATCATTACAGAGAGAGAGATGGAGAGAGACGTGGAGCTGCTTTTCCGGCAGCGGTTGCGATCTGCTTCAGAGAGCGGCGCCCAGAGACGGTGTGTAGGAGTCTCGCTGGGAGAAAGGAGCGGAGAGAATTCACAAATCCCGGAAAAATCGTTAAAAAGTCTCTCTATGCCCGATTTAGGAGGTTGCGGTCTCTGATCAGGGAAGTGGCACTGGGTCACGGTCGCCATTTGTTTGAGGGAAGAGGGAGCGCGGGCCTGAGGGCCGCCATCTTGAGAAGGTCAAGGTGCAGGAGGGTGGGGCTCCCGGGGTCTATAGAACAATCAGAGGAAAGGGAACACCCATTGTTATTGATTAATTCCACGAACACAGCTTCACCGGACAATCCCTCAGGAATATCCTCTCTCAGGACTGCTGGGATGTTTCACCCAGTCAGAACCAGCAGCTATCCTCTTCTCTCAGCTCCCCTTCTGTCCTTCCTGCAGCATCTGTCCCCTGGAACATTGGGCTGGCTGTCCTGTCCCTCCCTCAGCTGTTGTTCTGTAATACCTGTGATATCCCAGTCCCATCTTAGATTACTTCACTAAAGACTTGAATGCACCTGTTGGATTTTTCTTAACATCAGCAATTGTTTAATACTCACTTACAAGTTTTTAATTACATCTTTTTTGAAGCAATTAATTCACATTCAATCATTTGCAATGGTGGGATTTTAACCTGTGTCCAGAGAACATTCGCTAAGTTTCTGCATAAATTACCTCACAGTAATACCACTAGGCCATCACTTCGCCTGCTGACAGGTTGCTCATCCCAGTGCAATATGAATGAAAACCCCTTCTTCCTGCACAATTATTTGATACTGACACCTTCCTGCATTCTGGTGATATCACTCAGCATCTCTCCATGTGGTATCCATCACACTGTGGGTCTAATTGCTGCCTCTGTCAGTGCCTCTCACTCTTGCAGCTACTCCAGGTCCTGAGCCAACAGAATTCTCCATTCCAGAGAGACGAGGCTGCATAGGCCAGGGATGGAGCTTGGGATTTTCCAGATCTCTGTGGGACACAGTGCCATTCCCAGTGTAGCCCTCACTGCATCAGATAATTCCCCATTCTGTCCATTTCTCTGTCTCCTGTACATACTCAGGAAGTTCCTGACTCAATAGACTTCCCAACTGCTGGGTGTCTCATCCATCACCTCATTGAAGATGATTAGTCAGCCAGAAGTACGAAGGGCAGGGAGATCTGGAGCCTTCAATAAATCCTGCAGCGAGGTAAGATCATTCACAGTGTACAGAGAGCAATGAGAGGGCTCCAAACATTGGCTAACAAAACATGACACAGATACAGTGCTGGAAGGGGTGCACAGTACAGACACACACCAGACTCAATCACCATCCCTACTTTAAGTTATATTGTACTCGGACAGCATTGGGAGTGTCACAGTTCTCAATCCAGGCCAGAGCTGTCTTAGTGAGCATCAGTACAACAGAAAGGAAAGCAGGCCTCCTACGAGAGTGTGGGAATGCTGCCTGGGAACTTTCTGCTCTGTGTTCCCTTTCAATGATCTATCTATGCATGCCTTGTGGATCAGCGACATTAATCATTCTAACGCCAAAAACAGTTCCTATCTCTGTCTTCTCCTCCCCTCTCACCAATCCCTTCACATATTTGAACTTTGATCCAGTCCAGGCTACCATCCATATCTCTCTAACATGCTTCAGTCTTGACAACATGTCGTTCTTGATAGTCTCTCCTCCAATAACTGAGACGTAGGGTCTGTTTCTGTGCTGCATGACTCTTTGGCTAAACTTGTCCATGCTGCCCAACTTTCCTAAATGTGACAAGTCACGTTTCCCTGCATTTGGCTCATGGCCCTTCAAACCATCTCCTCTCCATGTTCCTGCCCAAGTGTCTTTTTCATGTTGTCATTGTACTTGTTTTTACCATTTCCTCTGGCAGTCCATTCCGTCTATGCACCATCCTCTGTGGAACATGTTGTTCCTCAGCTCCTTCTTTAAATCTTTGCTCTCTCACCTTGCATTTATACCCTCTAGTTTTGGACTCACCTATCCTTGGCTATTCACCTTACTTATGGCCAGCACGCTTTTACAAACCTGTCTCAGGTCACCCCGTAGCCTCCTCTGCCGAGGAGAAATATTGATGACAATGTTACAAATATCTCTAACTCATGTACTCAATGCTCTGACCCATGAAGTGTACCAAATGCTGCTTTCACCACGCTGTCCACCTGTGATGCCACTTCCAAGGAACAATGTCACTGCACCCCTTGGTCTTTCTCCATTCGAGCACACTGGCCAGGGCCCGACCATTAACTGTGTTAGTCCTCCCTGGTTTGTCTTAACAAAAATCCAACATCTCAATTAAATTTCATCTTTCACTCCTTGGCCTAGTGGCCCCGTGGATTAAGACCCCTTTCGATAACTGTAATACCTGCCCACTATCCCACTAATCCTGGTATCCACAAAAATACTAACAGGCACTCCTATATTTTCACTCATATCTTTCATGTAAATGATGCACAATAGTTGTCCCAGCACCAGTCTTTATGGAACACCGCTGGTCAGAGGCTTCCAGTCTGAGCAACAACCCTCTACCACCACCCTCTGCCTCCCACTGTCATCCCATTTTGTATGCAGATGGCTAGCTCTCCCTGATCCCTTGGGATCCAACCTAAATAACCAATGTATCATGCTCAACCGTTTTCATTCCCTTGCTGAATCAAGAAAGGGTGTGTGTTGATCTGTCTTCATCTCTCTCCTTGCTCACATAGAGTCATAGAGATGTACAGATGGAAACAGAATTTTCGGTCCAATCTGTCCATGCCGACCAGATATGCCAACCAAATCTAGTCCCACTGGCTATTACCAGGCCCATATCCCTCCTCATCCTTCCTATTCATATACCCATCCACATCTTCAACAAACTTAGTTAAGTTTATGAGACATGTTTTCCCATTCACAAAGCCATGCTGCCTGTCTGTGCTCAGTCCTTCTCTTTCCAAATGCATGGGTACCCTACCTCTTTGAATGATCTCCAATAACTTACCCACCCTCATCGATCTGTTGTTCCCTGGCTTTCCCTTGCATTCCGTGTCAAATAATGAAACATTATATTTCGAGTCATACAGCATGGAAGCTATTCAGCGTCAACTGAATAAAATCTAAAACTAATCCCATCCCACCTGCCTGTTTCTGGATCATATCCCTTCAAACCATTCCTATTCCTGTACTAATCCAAAAATCTTTTCAATATTGTAATAGACCTGACATTCACCCCTTCTTCGCAAAATTAATTCCACATGCAAACCTCCCATGTGCAACAATTTTCCCCTCATGTCTTTCTTTTTAATGTCTCTCCTCTAAACTTAAAAATGTCCACCGTTTTGAAACTCCCCTGTCCACGGTAAAAGATAACTATATCTATCTCCCTCATTATTGTATAAACTTCTATCATGTCGCCTCTCAACATTCAGACCTCAATGAAAAATTCCAGTCTATCCAGCCGTTCCTTATTACTGAAACCTTCCACACCCAGCAGCATCTTGGTACATCTCATCTGAACACACTCCAGCTTAATAATATCATTCCTGTAACTGAGTGACCAGAACTGGACACAGTATTCCAGAAGAGGCCCCACCAATGGCCTGTACAATCTAAACGTGACTTCCAAACTACTATACCGAAAGGACTAAGCAATGAAACCAAGTGTGGCAACACCTTCATAACCATCCTGTCTCTCCATGTGGCACACTTCGAAGAATTATGTACCTGAACCCCGAGGTGTGTCTGTTTTACAATACTACTGAAGGTCCTGTCATTTATTAAATAGGATCTACCCTTGTTTGTTGTACCAATTGTATTACCTCACATTTATTCAGATTGAACTCCATCCAAGGGTTTTCAGCCATTTCATCCATATCCTCAAGATCCCTTTGTAATCTTAGCAAACCTCCTTCACTGTCCGCTATTTCACCCTCCAGTCTTCCAGTACATCATGCACATGATGTCAATGGTACAAATATCTTTGATCATCTTGCCGCAATCTCTTTCCCAGCTTGCCAAATGTCCTGAGATACTCTGGATCAGTCCTGGGAATTCATCTACCTTTGAGTTTTACAGCCTGCAGCACCTCCTCTTCTATAATGTGGACTCATTTCAAAACATAGAGTCATAGAGATGCACAGCATGGAAACAGACCCTTCGTACCAACTCCTGCATGATGTTTCTAGTCCCATTTGCCAGAATATTGCCAAATATCCCTATAAACGCTTCCTGTTTATATACCCATCCAGATGCCTATTAAATCTGTACCAGCCTCTATTACTTCCTCTGGCAGCTTATTCCATACATGTGCCACCCTCTGTGGGAACTAGCTGTCTCTTAGGTCGCTTTTAACAGTTCCACGCATACTTTTAAAGCTATTCCCTGTAGTTTGGACTCCCCAAGTCGGGAGAAAATGTCTTGACTATTCACGCCCATCATGATTTTAAAAACCGTTATAAGATAACTCCTCCGCCTCCCATGTTCAAGTGAAAATGCCCAGTTAATTAAGTATTTCCTTGTAGCTCAAACCCTCCAACCCTGGCAACATCATTGCTCATTTTTTTCTGAACCTTTTCAAGTTCCACAGCATCCTTCTGATGGCACTGAGACCAGATTTGCACACATTCTTCCAGAAGTGGTCAAGCCAAACACTGTTTAGTTGCCAGAGCTCCTCAGTCTTTATCCACAGTAAGTCGCAAAGTCAAATATTTGTATCGGATCTTGTGGTTTCACACACCGTTGGCTTTGTTGATCATTATGGATACGGTTTTGTCGATCGCTATTCTTTTGCTCTTAACACATCTGTAAACTTTCTTTGGATTCTCCTTAACCTTATTTGCCAAAGCTATCTCATGACCCTTTTTGCATTTCTGATTTCCATCCAAAGTGTATTCATGCAGCCTTGATCCAGCTGGCTCTACCTGACATGTGCTCTCTTGTTCTTGACCAGAGCTTGAACAGTCAGCCAGTGTTTCCTAATTCTGTCAGCATAGAGCTGCACACAAACGGGACCATGCATTTTATCTCTCATTTAAAATATTCCCACTTGCTAGACTTCCCTTCACCTGCAAATAGCTTCCACTTTTAAAAATCATTATGTCTAATAACATCAAGACTGGTCTTGCACAATTTTCTAGCATGAACTTGTGGACCAGCCCTGAGATTCACCAAAGCTATTTCTAATCTAATACAATTGTGGTGACTTTCCAAAGTGCTCCACCACTAACACCTCAGTCCCGTTCCCTAAATTGTTTACCAAGGAGCGGGCAAGTTTAGCCCCATTCTCCAGTTGGGCCGTTTACATATTGACTGGAGTTTCTGAAACGCACTTAACAAATTCTTTCCATCCAAATGGTTAACACTGCAGCAATGCCAGTCCAGGTTTTGAAAGGTTGAAATCCCCTACGATTACAACTCTCTTATTCTAACAGATATCTGAGATCTCCTGACAGAATTGCTGCTCCATCTCCCACTAACTACCGCTGTAGTACAATTTCAGTACAATCATAGCAAACTGATGAACATTTTCTCAGTTCCACTAATATTGTTTAACTGGGTGATTCCGCGTGAATATTCTCTCTAAATAATGCTATGATGTTTCCCCAATCAAACCCATCACCGCTGCTCCTCTTCTGCCTCCTGTTCCATCCTTCCTACAGCATCTATTCCATGGAACAATGAGTTGTTGCCAGTCCATCTGTTGTGCAATTCTACAATACCTATTATATCCCATTTCCAGGACCCCATCCGTGCACTGGGTTCATCTGCCTTAAATGTTGAGGGCCCCACAACCCTGCCAGACGAGTTTAAATCTTCTTGAGCAAATCCAGCAACTCACCCCATCAAGATATGGATCACCGTCCCGCTCCCAGTTTAGGTGCCTTCCCCACCCGGTCTATCTGTGCTGACACCTTCAGGGATCTATGGACTTGGACATCAAGACCCCTGTGTTCCTCAATACTTCACAACGACTTCTGTTCATTCTGTCCATCCTTCGCTTATCATACCTTCCACAGGATTTGACCTCACACTGATCAGAAGTAAACTAGATTTTAATTTACTCTGCTCAGTTTATCATCTGATCGATTTTAGACTGGAACGTGAGACCATCCTCCTGATTGTGAACAACACCCTCACCTTTTATGTCATCTACAAACCAACTAATGATGCCTTCTGCTTTCACATCCAAGTCATTAATGTACATGATAACCAGCAATGGTTCCTGCACAGGTCCCGGTGGTTTGTATTTGTAAGCCTTTCACAGGCTGGTGAAAGGCTTCCAAATAAAAACACAGGCCTCCACCAGGTACGGATCCAATTTGCCAACTTGCCTTGGATCCCATGGACTCTTCCCTTTTGGACCAGCCTTCAATGTGGGACATTGTCCAAGACCTTACTGACCTGCATGTAACCCATATCATCGGCACTGCTCTCCTCAATATTTGGAGAGGCCATTTCAAAACATTCAACTGAATTCCTGAGGCGGCATCTTCCTCTACCAAATCCATGATGATGAAGCCAAGTTGATCCCTGCCTTTCCAAGTGTTGATACATCCTGTCCCTCAGAATTGTTCCCAATAATTTCCCTCCCCCTGCTGTCAGACTATCTGCTCTGTAATTACCTGGCCTATCCCTGCTGCCCTTCTCGAACAACTGAACCACATTAGCGATCCTCCAGTCATTCTGCACTTCACCTGTGGCCAGTAAAGTATTAGATATATCCACCAGGGCCCCAGCAATCTCCTCCCTTACCTCCCACAACACCCTGGGATGCATCACATTGAGCACTGGGGATTCCTCCACCTTTATGCCTGTTAAAACTTTTAATACCTCCTCCTGATTGATCTTTACATGTTCCACAGCCTCACCATCTCAAATGAAACCTACAGCTACAATGCCTTTCTCCTGTGTGAATACAGATGGGAAGTATTCATTGAAGACCTCACCTACTTCCTCTGGCTCCATGCATAGATCGTCCCTTTGGTTTCTAACAGGCCTCACTCTTTCACCAGTAATCCTCTGACTCTAACTGTACTGGTAAAATACCTTGTGGCTTTTTCAAAACACTATCTGCCAAGGATATTTCATGACCATTGTTTGACCCTCTTTTCTAAGGACCCCCATTGCCCTCTCTATACTTGTAAAAGGCTTCACCTGTGTTTATTGCACTGTATTTTATTTATCAAACTAAGGATATCACTTGATCAGTATTTGCTGAACTTGCTGCCTTTGCCATTCACTCTTCAAGGAACACACTGGCCATGGATCCTCACGGTATCACTTTAAAATACTCCCACTTTGCAAATAAAGCCCCAACTGCAGGCATTTCCTCCCAGTCTCTGTTTGTCAGATCCTGTCTAATGATAGCAGTAATGACAGGAGACTCCATTGTGAAGAGAACAGACAGGAAATTGTGTGGCTGCAGAATCAGGACGGTGTGCTGCCTCGCGGGTAACAGTGTCAAGGATGTCTCCGAGCGATTACAGAACATTCTGAAGTTGGAGAGTGAACAGATAGAGGTCATTGTGCACATCAGTGCACATGACAGAGGTAGACAAAGGGAATGGGATCCTGTGAAATGTGTATCACGCGTTAGGTAAGAAGTTAGAAAGCTGACCTCAAGGGTAGTGATCTCCAGATTGCTCCCAGTGTCACTCACCAGGGGATAGAGAAATAGAAAGATAGGTGGGATGGATGTGTGGCTGAGGCGCTGGTGTACGGGCAAGGGTTTTCAATTCTTGGATCATTGGGATCTCTTCCGGGTTAGGGGTGTCCTGGACAAGAGGATGGGTTGGACTTGAACCAGAGGGTCACCAGTATCACTGGAGGGAGATTTGGTAGTGTTACTGTGGAATGTATAAACTCGTTAGGCAGGACTTTGGGACTCTTAATAAGAGAGGGAAAATTGAAAAGTCAGAGGAAAATACATTAACCATCAGAGCAAGTTTCATATTCAGGATATTCTGGGGCACAGTCAAGGGAGGTAAAAGATATTTGGTTTAAAGGGCATTCATTTCAACACACGAGGCCTGACTGGTAAGGCAGACGAGCTCAGAGCAAGAATAAGCTCTGGGGACTGGGATATTATAGCCATAAGAGAAACATGGCTGAGAGAAGGGCAGGACTGGCAGCTCAATGTCCCAGGATACAGAAGCTACAGGCGTGACAGAGGGACAAGTAAGTGAGGAGGGGGAGTTGTCCATTTGATAAGGGAAGACATAAAAACAGTGTTTAGAGAGGACACTCTTAAGGGGTCATAAAATGAGGACATATGGTGAGAAGTTAGAAACAAAGAGGGGATGGTCAGTCTACTAGGATGGTGCTCTAGACCCCCAAAGAGCCAGTGAGTACTAGAGGAGCAGATGTGTAGAGAGATTGGAGGTACCTATAGAAATAATAGAATAATGCTGTTTGGAGATTTTAAGTTCCATTGTATTGACTGGGACACTCAGAGTGTAAAAGGCCCGTATTGGGTGGAATTTGTTCAATGTGTCCAAGAAATTTTCCCAGATCAATATATAGGGGGCCCCACTCTACTCAGGCGGGAGCAACACTGGACCTCCCCTCACAAACCGAAGTCGGGCAAGTGACTAAAGTGTCGGTCGAAGAACACTTTAGGTCCAGTGACCACAACTGTCTTCGTTTTAACATAGCTATGGAAGAACATCAGACAGCTCCACAGATTAAGGTCTTTAACTGGAGCAGGGCCAGTTTTGGGGCCATTAGGCAGGATCGAGCAGGAGTCGATGAGTGAATTAAAAATCACACAACATCGGGTTATTTCAAAACACTAGCGCTTCAAAGCGCAGGTGATCAACCTAAAAGATAAAATTAACATTAAATTTGTTTGTTATTACATTCCACGACACCAGGATCATGTTGCTATAAATTCTATGTCTTCTGATTGGGCTCCACAACCACCTGATGAAGAAGCTGCTCTCTGAAACCTAGTGCCTCCAAATAAACCTTTTGGACTGGAAGCTTGTGTTGTGTGATTGTTAACATTGTACATTCCAGTCCAACACAGGCTGCTCCACATCATGCTCCCATCAACTGGGTGAGTCTGCTTGAAGGAAAAGGAATGGCTGGCAAATTGTAGACTTCTAAAAGAGTGATCTCGAGAATCCAGGGTCAATGTGTCCCTGTTAGAGTGAAGGGAGAAGTTGGCAGGTTTAGCAATCCCTGGCTCATGAGGGATATTGAGGCTGTATTCAAGAAAAAAGAAAACGGCATACATTGTCTTCAATATTTCTGTATCAACGTAACCTCTTCCAGTCCAAAAGACACGATCACTCGCTGGAGACCCTACAATCCTTTCAGGACCCTGCAGCACTACCGATCTTCAGAAACCAATGAAAGCCTGTGACTCTCCCTGTCCAGTTCTGACAAGACTCACTATCTGTTGCGACATCCTCCTGTCGCCAGCAGCCCTCCCTATCAATGAAAGTTCCTCTTGTATCTCTATGCATTTACTCCATAACCTTCTCCAGCTCTTACACCCCTATCTGTGTAAATGTCACCCTCCCCTACAAACCTTCCCACTTTGACCAAACTAGAGATGGTTACTAATGCTCCCTTATCTGTGAAACTGTCTCCAAACAAGATTACTGTCCTTCTGAAAAATCCGTCAGACTCCACACCCTCCATGTCTAAATAATCTGCAGAAGTAAACCTTCCTATATCTATGAACATCTTCAATCATGACTACCCTCCCTATCTCTGTTTGGTCCTCCAGTCTAAACAACCCGCTTTATCTCTGTCATCTGTTCCATTCACCGCACTCTGGGGAAAAAAAAAAGCTTCTTGCTCTCCACCCTGTCTGTACATCCCATGATTTTGTAGACGTCAATCAGGTCCCCAGTCAACCTTTGTCTTTCTAATGAAAATAATCCAAATCTATTCACACTTCCTAAATAACTAGCCCCTTCCATAAGAGACAACATCCTGGTGAACATCCTCTGCACCCTCTCCAAAGCAAAGCATCCACATCCTTTTGGTAACGTGGTGATCAGAACTGCATGTATTATTCCAAATGTGATCGAAACAAAGTCCAATACAACTGTAACATGACCTGCCAACTCCGTTACTCAATATCCCATCCAATGAAGGAAATCATGCCGTATGCTGCCTTTACCACTTTAATGACCTGCGTTGTCACCTTCAAGGAACAATGGACCTGAATACCCAGATCTCTCTATACGTCAGATTTCACCAGGACTTTTCCATTTACTTTGGTCTTGAATTGGATCTTCTGAAATGCATCACCTTGCATTTGCCTGGATTGGGCTCCCCATTTGCCATTTCTCTGCCTATCTCTCTACTGCTGTATTCTCTGACTGTCCCCTTCACTATCTGCTACTCCACCAATCTTAGTGTCATCTGCAAACTTGCTAATCAGGCAAACTATTACTTCCTCCAAATAATTTATGTATATCACAAACAACAGTGGATCCCGCACGGATCCTTATGGAACAGCATTGGGCACAGGTCTCCATTTTGAGAAATTCATTTTACTATAATCCATGTACATGTCCAAAAGTTAAGTAAATGTCCCTAATGTAACTATCTCTACCACCAACGCTGGCAGTGCATTCCACACACCCACCACTCTGCATAATGCACCTACCTCTGACATCTCCCATAAACCCACCTCCATTTACCTTAAAATTATGCTCCATCGTAATAGCCGTTTTCACAATGGGAAAATTCTCGGGCCACCCACTCTCTGTATGCCTCGCATCATCTCGTACACCTCAATCAAGTCAGCTCTCATCCTTTTCATTCCTATGGAAGAAGCCCTGGCTTCGCCAACATTTCTTCATTAGACCTACCCTCCAATCCAGAAAGCATCCTGATAAATCTCTTCTGCGCCCTCTCCAAAGTTTCCACAACGTTCCTATAATGAGCGACCAGAACATAACACAATATTCCAAGAGTGGACTAACCAGGGGTATATGGAGCTGCAGCCTCACGTCACAGGTCTTAAACTCAATCCCCATGCTAAAGAATGCTAAGAAATCACACGCCCTCTTCACACCCTTTCAACATGGTTGGCATATGTGAAGGATCTATGTATGTGGAGCCCAAGATTCTTCTCTGACTCCACACTACCTAGAACCCTGCCTTTAACCCAATAGAAGTTCTCAGCAGAAACCTTCAATCTTAAACCTTCCCTATTTTGGTACCTTCCTCCAATTCCCACAAAACCCATAAACTGTGAAACGTCTTCCAGTCCCTACAATCCTCCTTAGCTCTTTAACCTCCTTTATTAGCGTGAACCGTCAAAATTATAGAAGTCAATTTTAGCCACATCAATATTACTAATAATTACAAAATCGTCCAATCCTGATATTCCTCCCTAGCTCTGTAACCCCCACAATCCTACAGTACCTTTCTAGGGAATATTGTAGATGAAGGAAGAGCTTTATAGTCCGGGTCATGATAGGAGGTAGGAAGGACTGCAGAATCTGGAGGGTGGTCCAAATATAGGAGGGGATAGGGATCCTGCAAGACGTTAGAGGGAGCGAGATTCATCGAACCTGCAGAATGAGACCGGGAATGGGTTGTGGAACCTGAGGGATAATTTAGTCTGAATGACTGATTTATTTTGATTAGACTTTTAGGCCGACCTTGATGACCTAATTTTGGAGATTTTCCCAGAATGTCTGTGCACAGCTTCAGATTGCCAGGCTGGGAGATATGAGTTCAGATGTGTATCTATTTGCCCATTCTGTCTGTGTACCTGATACTGACCTGGAGCTGCTCTGATGGAAAGCACTCTCCATGCATCTGGTGGTCTCCAGATCTACAGGACTGACCAGAGCTCAACTCATCAAAGCCTTCATTTAGAATGTGCTTTATTTTTTCATTATTTTCAAATGGCAGTTTCATGAGATGCTGGAATTGGGGATTGGGAAAATGAAACCTTTATCATTGGAAGATGGGAAGCCTTCAAAAATGAGATTACTGCTTTCCAGAGACAGTAGACAGTATTCCTATTAGGGTGGAAGGAAATGCTGGTGCATGTAGGGTATGCTGGATGACGAGAGAACTAAGCTTTTGGTTAAGAAAAAGAAGGAAAAAATTGTCACGTATAAACTCGAGAAATCAAGTGAATTCTCAGACGATAAAGGCTGGAGCAGTGTACTTAAGAGAGTAATCAGGAGGTTAAAAAGGGGACTCGAGATAGCTCTGAAAAATAAGGTAAAGGAGACTCCAAAGGGCTTTTATAAATACGTAAAGGACAAGAAGGTAAGGAGGGAGAAAATAGGGTCGCTCAAAGATCAGCAAGGCAACCTTTGTGTGCAGAGGCAGGAGATGGGTCCGAAACTAAACAAGTGTTTTGCATCAGTGTTTACTGTGGCAAAGGATATGGAAGAGAAAGAATGTGGGGAAATAGATGGTGACAACTTGAAAACATTCATATTAAAGAGGAGGAGGTGCTGGATGTCTTGAAACGCATAAAAGTGGATAAATCCCCAGGAACTGATCAGGTGTACCTTGGAACTTTGTGGGAAGCTAGGGAAATGATCGATGCGTGCCTTGCTGAGAAATGTGTATAATCGATCATCACAGGTAAGGTATTTAAAATTTAGAATTTGGATAACATGGTGCCACTATTTAAGAAAGGTGGTTAGGGAAAGCAAGGGAACTATAGTCCAATGAGCCTGACATCAGTAGTTGTTAAAGTGTTGGAGAGAATCCTGTGAGATAGGATTTACATGTATTTGGAGAGGCAAGGAGTGACTAGGGATAGTCAGCATGGGTTTGTGTGTGGGAAAACATGTCTCAAGAAATTGATTGCGTTTTTGAAGAAGTAACAAAAAGGATTGATGAGGGGCGATCATTGGATGTGATCTATATAGACTTCAGCGAGGCATTCGAAAACGATCCTCCTGGAAGATCGTTTCGCAAGGTTAGATCTCATGGAATACAGGGAGAACTAGCCGGTTGGATAGAGAACTGGCTCGAAGGTAGAAGACAGATTGTGTTGGCGGACAGTTGCTTTTCACACTGGAGGCCGATGGTGTGCCACAAAGACCGGTGCTGGGTCCGCTACTTTTCGGCATTATATAAAAGATTTGGACGTGAATGTAGGAGGTACAGTTAATAAGTTTGCAGATCACACCAACATTTGAGATATAGTGGACAGTGAAGAAGGTTGCCTGAGATTACAACGGGATCTTGATCAGATGGGCAAATGTGTTGAGGAGTGACAGATGGAGTTTAGTTCGGATAAATGTGAGGTGCTGCATTTTGGGAAAGCACATCTGAGCAGGACTTATACATTTAATGTCTAGGTCCGAGAGAGTGCTGCTGAAAAAAGAGACCTTGGAGTTCATAGCTCCTTAAAAGTAGAGTCGCAAATAAGTGGATAGTGAAGAAGGTGTTTGGTATTCTTTCCTTTATTGGTCAGATCATTGAGTACAGGAGTTTGGAGGTCATGTTGCAGCTGTACAGGACACTGGTTCGGACACTTTTGGAATATTGCGTGCAAGCCTGGTCTTCTTACTATTGGAAAGGTGGTGGGAAACTTGAAAGTGTTCAGAAAAGATTTACAAGGATGTTGCCAGGGTTAGACGATTTGAGCTATTGGGAGAGGCTGAAACGACTGGGCCTGTTTTCCCTGGAGCGTCAGAGGCTGAGGGGTGACATGCTTGAGGTTTATAAAATCATGAGGGGCATGGATAGGATAAACAGGCAAGGTCTTTTCCATGGGGTGGTAGAGACCAGAGCTAGAAGGCATAGGTTTAGGGTGAGAGATGAAAGACTTAAAAGGGACCTAAGGGGCAACGTTTTCACGCAGAGTGTGGTTTATGTATTGAATGTACTGCAGAGGAAGTGGTGGAGGCTGGTACAATTGCAGTATTCAAAAGGCATCTGGATTGGTATATGAATAAAAAAGAAGTCGTGGTATATGGGTCAAGTGCTGGCAGATGGGACGAGATTAGGAAAGGATATCTGGTCGGCGTGGACGAGTTGGACCAAAGGGTCCGTTTATGTGCTGTACGTCTCTAGGTCTGTCTGGCTCTAAATGTTTTCCACTGTTCATTTACAGCCTGACATTTCAGTCTGTTTCCCCTGTTTACCTTGGTCAGTTCTCTCTCAATATCATGTAATTGGCTTTGTTACTGATGCTTTAGTATGCTTTATGGTCACTTTAAAATGTCATAATCTCTTTAAATTCCGGTATAATTTCTTGGAGGATCTCGATGCAATATTATTCATTCACTCAGCTTCATCATAGAACGGTCGATCTGAGATAGTTATATCCCTAGCCAGTTGCACAATATGTTATTCAAAGAAACACTGACTAAAACATTCAAGAAGGATCTTGGATAATATCACTCTTGCTAGTGTGTCTGTCCCAGATTATACAATGATTGAGGTCTCCCAAAATTAACACACCACCTTTGTAACAGAGTGCAATGAATTCCTGTTTAATGCAGGGATGAGCAACGAAATACTGCAAGGCAGTTTAAAAACTGTTCTCTTGCTTTTGTTTTTCCACGTGGCACCCAGAATTTGCATTTAGGCTGATTCAGCTGCATAATCTGAGGCCAAATGCTTTCTCTGTAATGCCTTTGTTATCCATTAATGTCAGCATTCCCATTTTACCTTTCCATTCTCCCTGAGATCCTGTAAGGTTGTTTACTGTTGAATATTTATGTTCCACCTTTTGTTCACCATGTAATCACGTCTGTCTGGTGACTACATCCCATTTTTCTCTGTGTCACAAGTTACCATAATACAGATACTTTGTCCTTGTAAAAAAACATTTTATAATTTACATTTTTCCACAATATTCTGTTACAATCCTATTCGCTGGTGTACAGTTTTCTTTCAATTCTGTCCCTTCCTCTTCCTTTCTGCTTGTCTTCAGCCACATTCCCATGCTGTTCTGATGCTTCACCTTTTCTCTTTGGATTTGGAAAGCTCCTTTCACCTGAACCCTTTCGCTGCATCTTCTCTGTCAGTTTAAAGCCCTGTCCATAAACCTACCAACATGATTGGCCAGGACACTGCTTCCAGCACGGTTGGTTTTAATGGTACTCATGACATAGAACATAGACGATTACAGCGCAGTACAGGGCCTTTGGCCCTCGATGTTGCGCCGATCCAAGCCCACCTAACCTAGACTATCCCACTATCCTTCATATGACTATCCAATGCCCGTTTAAATGACCATAAAGAGGGAGAGTCCACCACTGCTACTGGCAGGGCATTCCATGAACTCACGACTCGCTGAGTAAAGGATCTACCCCTAACATCTGTCCTATACCTACCACCCCTTAATTTAAAGCTATGCCCCCTCGTAATAGCTGACTCCATACGTGGAAAAAGGTTCTCATGGTCAACCCTATCTAAACCCCTAATCATCTTGTACACCTCTATCAAATCACCCCTAAACCTTCTTTTCTCCAATGAAAGAAGCCCCAAGTGCCTCAGCCTTTCCTCATACGATCTTCCTACCATTCCAGGCAACATCCTGGTAAACCTCCTGTGCACCCGTTCCAGTGCCTCCACATCCTTCCTACAGTATGGCGACAAAAACTGCACGCAATACTCCAGATGCGGCCGCACCAGAGTCTGATACAACTGCAACATGACCTCAGGACTCCGGAACTCAATTCCTCTACCAATAAAAGCCAGTACGCCATATGCCTTCTTCACTGCACTATTTTCCTGCACTATATAACTTTCAAACATCTGTGTACATGGACACCAAGATCACTCTGCTCATTCACACTACCAAGTATCCGACCATTAGCCCAGTACCCCATCTCTTTGTTACTCTTACCAAAGTGAATCACCTCACACTTAGCTACATTGAACTCCATTTGCCACCTTTCTGCCCAGCTCTGCTGCTTATCTATATCCCGCTGTAACCTGACACATCTTTCCTCAGTGTCAACAACTCCACCGACTTTCGTATCATCCGCAAACTTGCTCACCCAACCTTCTAGCCCCTCCTCCAGGTCATTTATAAAAATGACAAACCTTTAGCATCAACTACTACCCTCTGTCTTCTTCTGGCCAGCCAATTCCTAATCCAAACCTCCAACTCACCCTCAATGCCATACCTCCGTAGTTTTTGCAGTAGCCTACCATGGAGCACCTGATCAAACTCCTTACTGAAATCCATATACACCACATCTACCGCTTTCCCCTCGTCCACCTCCTTAGTCACCTTCTCGAAGAATTCAATAAGGTTTGTGAGGCACGACCTGCCCTTCACAAAACCATGCTGACTATCCCTGATTACATTATTCCTATCCAGATGTTCATAAATCCTATCCCTTACAATTCTCTCTAAGACTTTGCCCACAACAGAAGTGAGACTCACTGGCCTATAGTTACTAGGGTTATCCCTACTCCCCTTCTTGAACAAGGGAACCACATTTGCTAGTCCTCTGGCACTATTCCTGTAGACAAGTAGGACATAAAAATCAAGTCTAATGGCTCTGCAATCTCTTCTTTTGCTTCCAGAGAATCCTGGGATAAATGCCATCAGGCCAGGGACTTATCTATTTTCACTCTTTCCAGAATTTCCAACACCTCTTCCCTACATCACTCAAAGCCGTCCATTCTAATTAATTGTGACTCAGTATTCACATCGGCAACAATGTCCTGTTCCTGAGTGAACACTGACGAAAAGTATTCATTCAGTATCTCCCCAATCTCTTCAGCCTCCACACAGAACTTCCCACTACTATCCTTGACTGGACCTATTCCTACCCTAGTCATTCTTTTATTCCTGACATTCCTATAGAAAGCCTTAGGTTTTTCCCTAATCCTACCAAATAAGGACTTTTCATGTCCCCTCCTTGCTGCGCTTGGCTGTCTCTTCAGAACTTTCCTGGCTACCTTATAACACTCAATCGCCCCAATTGAACCTTCACGCCTCATCTTTACATACCAAATCCAGTATGGCCTCACCTCTTGTTAGCCTGTCTACATATTGTGTCAGGAAACCCTCCTGCATACATTGAACAAACACTGACCCATCTAACAAACTCGAGCTATAGCTTTCCCAATCAATATCAGGAAAGTTATAGTCCCCCATTACAACCACCCTGTTACTTTCACTCTTCTCCTGAATCATCATCGCAATCCTTTCTTCTACTGGCCTCATCTTTACATTTTGCTGTCTCTGGCTAAGCAGCATCTCAGGCCCACCCTGACCAACCTTTGAGCTAAGTGGATTGCCAGAAAATTTCAGAGGGAATTTGAGAGTCAAACCCATTGCTCTGGGTCTGGATTCATATGTTGGCCAGACCAGCAACCTATAACAGTTTTCCTTACTTAAAGGTATTAAGTAGTCAGAGGGGTATCCCTGCTACTGGGATTAAATTCTGGATGAACAGTCGAGTGAGAGTAACCCGAGGCCATTGCCTGGCCCACTGACAACTCCCTCATCCGTGAGTGCTGATCCCAGTGCACCGTCTTCGTGACCGTGGTTTCATCGTGATACCTTCCTGCACTCTGGTGATAGCTCTCCATGTGATATCTGTCACCGTGAGGGTTTAATTGATGCCACTGACTGCAGCTTTTGAAGTTACTGAAGATCCTGAGCCAACAGATCTCTCCACTCCAGGGGGACGAGGCAGCACAGGCCAGGGATGGAGACTGGGATATTCCAGATCTCTGTGGGGCTCAGTGCCATTCTCCATGTGTAACCCTCACTGCATCAGTCTAATTTCCCATTCTCTCCATTTCTCTGTCTCCTGCAGGTAATCAGGATGTTTCTGATTCAGCAGAATTCCCAATTCCTGTTTCGTTCATCACCACACTGAAGATAGTTAGTCAGCTAGAGAGAAGGAGAGAGAGAGATCTGGAGCCTTCAGTAAATCCTGCAGATAGGTAAGATCACTCACAGTGAACAGAGCAGAGCGCATGTAAGGTATCGAACTTTGGTCCGGAAGACATGACATCGATACAGTGTTGAAGCACGAACACAGAGCATGATGGTTTCCAGACTCAATCTCAAACCTCTTGTTTACTTTCATCACTGCTGTACTGAGCCTTCCCATGTCAATATGGGAAGTTGACAGTTATCAATCCAGGCCTGTGCTGTCTTAGTGAAAATCAGTACAACAGAGGAGAAAGCAGGCCTCCCCGCAAGTAGATGGCATTGAAACCTGGGATCCTTCTGTTCTATATTCCTCCTCACGCTGTCTCTTGTCGTGTGATAGAGTCATAGAGCAAGGAGACATTCCTTTCGGTCCAACTCTTTTGCGCCAGTGTCTTGAATACTTGTACTTCCCAGAAAATTTCATGTTTCTATAACCTCCACACTCCCATATTCCCACTGTATATTTCAAATCTACTCCAATGCTGACGACTCTCCCTATGTGTAACTTGCTTCAGTGTCGGTAACATGCCCAATCTAAATAGTCTCATTCTGCACTCAGTACAATAATCCCTATTTCTGTAGTTTTGCACAATACTTACAGTGCCCCTGTCTCTATTAAATCCTCCAGCCTGGACCAAGATATACACCTGTCTACCTTCCTCAAGCCCCAGGAGAACATGATATCACTGTTACGTTCTGCAGGTCCTATAACGCACCTGCCTCCTGGCCTGCAGCACCACGCGATCACAGTAACCTTGTCCCAACCCTACCGCGCTCCTTATCAATATAAACACTTCCAAACACTTTTCAAACCACAACAGCACTCCACATCTCTGTTTGCTCCTCCACTCCCTACATCTCTCCCAGCACCTCAAACACCCTCTCTTTGTGTAATTCTGCAATTTGGGGCAGCCCGGTGACTCAGTGGTGAGCAATGGTGCCCCACAGCGCCAGGGACCCAGGTTCGTTGGGTGAATGTCTTTGTGGTGTTTGCACATACTCCCTGTGTCTGTGTGGATTTCCTCCGGGTGCTCCGGTTTCTTCCCACAGGCCAAAGATGTACAGGTCAGGTGAATTGGCCATTCTAAGTTGCCCATAATGTTTGTTGCATTGTCAGAGAGAAGTGGGTTTGGGTGGGTTACTCTTTGGATGTTGTTGTGGACTTGTTGGGCTGAAGTACCTGTTCCCGTGCTGAAGGGAATCTAATCTAAACTCTCCCTCTGCGTTCCATATTACTGTCCCTAAATATATCCATCTATCCATAAACAACCCCAAACCCTTCAAACCTCCGAGTCTCTGTGAACTCCCACTGCTCCCTCCTTAACTGTGTAACCTTTTCCAGTCCTGGAACACTTCGAAAATGTGAACATCCTACAATCCTCCCCACCTGCGTAATCCTCTCAGGTCCCTGTAACACCTCCGATCTGTGGAACCAACTCCAATGCTTGTGTCTCTCCCAATCAATTTCTACAAAACTTACTATCTATGTAACATTCTCTCGTCGCTGTCACGCACCCTGTCAATGTAAGCTCCTCCAGTCTCCCCATCAATCTAATAATCTCCATAACCTTCTCCAGCTCATACACCTCTATCTGTGTAAACGTTACACTCCCCTACAACCATCCCTAAAGCAGAAACCTCCTTCAATGTGTGCAATGCTCCCTATCTGGGTTCGTGTCTCCAGTCTCTATTGCTGTTCCTGTCTCTGTAAGCTCTGACATATTGTCCAGCTTTCCAGTCCAATTAATTTCCAGAACCTCAGCATCCGACATCAACAAATGTCTTCATTAACTACAGCCTTTCTTATCTCTGTTCGTTCCTCAATTCCATACAACTTCATAATCTCTGTAAATAGCACCATTCCACAAAATACTTCCTGTCTGCGTAAACTACCCCAACCCTACAGTGAGAAGCCTCACTGTCCTTTTGATCACCTGCGGTCCCTTCAGATCTCCCTGTATCTTTCCTGACTCCATTGAATACAGCTCATCTCATGTTATAACTCCTCTAACTCATCTGTTTCTCCCCATCTCTGTGATATTTTTCAGTTACTGTAATTCTCATTCTTTATCTCCAGAGCTTCCAATCCCCCTGGTCGATGTAAGGTTACTGATCCCTTGTTTAATACCTGCAGCAGCCTCCAACTCTTCAATACATCCTGTCGCTGTAATCTCCTCAAATACTACAGCTCACTGTCTTTATAATATCTTGCAGTATCCGCAACCCTGTTGATTTCTGTAACCTCCTCCAAAACAGCACTCCACATCTCTGTGTAACTGATGGGGATGCTGCAAACCTGCCTTCACAGTCGTCACTAACTGTCTGAATTCCTGCAGCCCTATAACCCTCAGTATCTCTGGCTCCTCCAATCCCTACACTTCTCCCTAGCTGTGTGAACTGTTCCAGTCCCTTCAACCGCCCCCCCCCCCATCTCACTCACTCTTGCAGCTTCAACTATTGTCCATGTCAGTGTAATTCCCGGCACCAACAATCCTCCCGGTCTTAATAAACTCCTGCAGCTCCAAATACCACCCCTATCAGTGTAATCTCCAGTCCGTCCAACCCTCCCTTTCGCTATAAATTCCTGTAGCTCCAAATACCATCCAATCTGTCTAATCTACATTGCCTATAACCCTCCCTTTCTCTAAACACTTCTGTCGCTCCAACTAGTACTGTGTAATCTCTAGTCCCTATATTCCTCCTGATCTCATTACATCCTTCAGAACTGATAACCCTGTAACTTTCCTTGACATCTTTCATGCCGACAACCTATCTCTTCTCTAATCACCAAGAGTGATCTCTAACCATCCGAACTCTGTAACATCCTCCAGTCTCTACAACCCCGCTTTTCTCTGTTAGCTTCTCTGATATTCTCCGTTATCTCCGGTGACAGATCTTTTTTCATGGAAACAATGTCTCAGTACCGAATCTGTAAGAACAAAAGAATCTTTGGTGTATCAATAAATTTGCCTCATTTAATAAATTTTAACGACTGCAAGTTCAACCTTCTCCACCTCTTCTCATCAATATCCCTCCATTTTGAAGAACAGCCTGGTGAACCTTCTCTGGGCTGCTTCCAATGCAAGAACATTTTCCCTCCAGAAAGGGGACCAAACCTGTTCACAGTATTCTCAGTGTGGGCTGACTGGAGTCCTCTATATTTATTGCAAGCTTCCCTTATTTTTATTCTCCATTCCCTTTGAAATCAATGCCAGCATTCCATTTACCTTCTCTATGATCGGTTGTCCCTGTATTCCACCTTTCTGAGATTTAAACACAAGGATTCCCAATTTACTCAGTGGCGGAGCTTTCTGCAGTTGATCTGAAACCAAGAGGTGACAGCGATAATCAGGAAAGTGCTGGAATGTATGGTAAAAGATATGTCAGAAATGATGAATGCACACTTAGAAACTTATGGAATAAGCGCAGTTCATAAGACCATCAGGTATAAGGGTAGACTTCGGCCATTCATTCCATCAGGTCTATTCTACTATTCGAATATGGATGAATTGTTTCTCAACCCCATTCTCCCATTTACTCCCTGTAACCCTAGATCGCCTCACTCATCAATAACCGAGCTATCTCGGAGTTAGATACACTGAACCACTGAGCATCCACAGCCCCATGAGGCAGTGAGTTCCACAGTTCCATCACCCTCTGGCTGAATAAATTCCTCCACAACTACTTACAAAAGGGTCATCCCTTTACTCTGAAGCTGTGCCCTTGGAACCTAGTCTCTCGGACTAGTGGAAACATCCTCCCCACGTCCGTTCCATTCAGGCCCCTCAGTATTCTGTAAGTTTGAATGAGATTCGGCCGCGCCCTCCGAAACTTCATAAAGTACAGACCCAGAGACTTCACCTGCTCCTCATATGGCACGAATTTAAACCCTGGGATCTTTCTTGGAAACACATTTCTCGTACCCCTTCACATCCTTTGTCCAGACTCTGAATGAATAACGTGTAGAGTGTAGTCCCAACACTGATTCCTGCGGAGCTCCCCTCATCACCAATTTCCATCGTGAAAAAGACCCCTTTCTTCACACTTTCTGCCTTGTGCCAATCAGACAAATCCTCTATCAATGCTCACCATGTTGTTCTGAAACGGAAATTTCATTTCACACACACTGCTGGATTTTATTTTCTGTCTAGCTGTAAACAACGGAGTTTCACCATTACCTTCCCATCTGTAATTCCCTGGAGAAGTGGTGAGTTGCCTTCCTGACCCACTGCAGTCCTTTGGGTGTAGGGACAGACACAGTGCTGGGAGGATGGAGCGTGGCTTGGAGGGCACCTTGGAAACGCTGGTGTTCCCGTGCACCTGGAGCTCCTGTCTTTCCAGGGTATAGTGGTTCCGGGTTTGTGAAGTGCAATTGAAAGACCCTTCCTGAGTGACCTCAGTGCTACTTGTAGATCTTTTATTCATTCATTCATTCATGAACATGAGATTTGTTGGCTGGACCAGCATTTATTGTTGATTTGGAGTTGTCCCTGAGAAGGTGGTGATGAGCTGCCTTCCTGAGCCATTGCACCAGCCGTTGGAGCTGTTGTTATCTGTGTCCCCTCCAGCAGGCGCTGCAACACTCCTCATGTCTGTAACTGCAGACAGACAATGCAGCTCTCCCTTTCATATCTGACATCCTCCCCGACTTATCAACCTGACAATTCCTCACAATATCTCACCTCCTCCATTCACATCTGTGCCTGAGATCTCTAAAATTACTTTATTCTTGTTTAAACATCTGATCGCCCAAACTCTCTCCTTTTTAAAATTTGTAACCCCTTCAGTTTCTGTAACTCTCCATATCACTGTAATCAATGGCAGCACAGGTTCCCTTCCTTAAATCTCTATAATTACAATGGTCGTGTGTGTAAAATTGACACTTTTCATCCTCCTTATCCATCTCAGGACTTCCAGACCCCACAATCCCACTATTTGGAATGCTCCCATTCTCTGCACCTCCTCATGTCCTGAGGGTCTTTGAAAACCATCAGTGCCCAAAGGTTTATATTACCTCCAGTTACTGCAAGTCTTCTCACTCTGTCACATCCAAGTCTGTCACTACCAAGTCTGTCACATCCAAATCTCCAGGACCAGTCAACACTTACTGGATGTCAATTTGTATTTGTTGAAGTCTGCACATCGCTGTAAGCAGTTCTGAAAAAGCCCTTTAGGCTCTATAAAGCTCCGTCATGAACAAGCTACCATCTTTCTATTTCCTTTGCCTTCTTCGATGTCTGAAACTCTCACTGTCTCTTCAGTAAACTTCTTTAGTTGCTGCAGGTCTGCCTTGCTCCCCACATAACCTGTTCCATCCCATTTACCTTGCTCAATCACTGTAACACCATCTGCTCTGTCTAATCCTCCTCGTTTCTACTGTTTTCCAGGCACAACAGCGATCCTATAAGACAGCAGTGCGGAATGGGATGTTATAAATCTCAGCTGAGGCTTGAGGCCTAACATTGCCTGGGAGTCACAAAAGTAGGGAAACTGAGAGAATGCAGCACAAAGTGGAAGAATATACATCAGCAACGAGGATCAAGGCCGACTGGGACTGAGAGTTGGAGAAACAGCAGAGCAGGAGGCTGAAAATCAGCACCGAGCCACAGAGGGAGTGACTGTGTGAGGGAGCAACTTGGAGCAGAGGCTTGAGGCTAACTCACACCTGGGAGTTACAGAGGCAGAAAAGTGGGAGGATATAAATCAGCACTGAGGATCGAAGCCTAATTGTGCCTGAGAGTCACAGAGACGGGGACCCTGTGAGGGAGTGGGAGCTGGAGGATGAGTCATACCCGGGAGTCACAGACACGGTGACCATGTGAGGAAGCAGAGTGGATAGGACTTGGAGGATTACACGTACCTGGGAATTACAGAGACTGTGACCCTGTGAGGGAGCAGAGTGGAGTCGGAGTTGGAGGATTACACGTACCTGGTAGTCACAGAGACGGTGACCCTGTGAGGGAGCAGAGTGGAGTGGGAGCTGGAGGATTACACATCCCTGGGAATCACTGAGATAACTTTCTGCTACTGGGACCTGCCTGCACTGAGTTTAACAGAAGGTCTCGAGCCATCACAGAAAACGCTGTAAGTTCATTGGCTGATAAATACACCGTTATAAGCAACTGTCAGTTAATTGCTATAAGTTAGCAAATTTATTTTTTCAACTTCTGAAATAAGGGTTGAACACAAAAATAAGAGGGAGAAGTGAAATTCTGAGCTAGAATAGTAAATTTCCCTCAGTAAGCCACATTTGAATAAGGCACTTAACCATATTATTATTTCCCTGATGTTAACTTCATTCTAAGTAATTAATTAAGTTACTCTCGACATGTTGCATTTTACGACATGGCAAGACATATTTGTCAGATGGAAAATGTATCCTGTTACATTGGGAAGTCATAGCCCCTGCTGATGTCCTAGATGAACACTGGGTCTTGGAGCTCAGACAGTGACTAGAGACTGTGTTATACTGAGAGTTAGGGGTATAGAACATGCACAGAGCAGATCAAACTACAGACATGACGGCCTGGAATACGGAAGGGAATAGGGGACTAGGCAGTTGAAGAGAAACAGTCAGGGAATCCAGGAATAGCCTGATGTCTCGCTCCCAATTCAGTTTCCCAGTTTGGAAGCTGATGTAGGCGTTGGCTGCTCAGGTGAGTGTAGTCAGAGCCATGTCTGTGGTACCACAAGCAGCCTAACAGTACAGGAGGGGAAGGAGAAGGAAGTTGGAGCAAAAGGCACAGGGGAGACAGGAAATTGAAGAAGATGTCAGCATGTATAAAATTCCAGGATAGTGGGGTTAAGGATGTCACTGTGTCTGCAGGACATTCGTCCGAGGGCCAGTGAGCAGGCAAATGTCATGTCCAAGTTGGTCGGAATGACCTCGGTAGGAAGGGTGAAGTGGTCTGGGCATCAAAATTTAGGGAGCTAGGTGGATTGTTCGCAAGCGGGACCTCAAATGTGGCAATCCCTGGAATACTCCCAGTGCCGTGTCCAAGTGAGAACAGAACTCGGAGTTTTAGGTAGATGACAGTGTGACTGGAATGATGATGCAGCAGGAAGGGCTTCAGATTCCTGGGACATTGGGACTGGTTCTGGGGAAGGCAGCAACTGTACAAGCTGGATGCGCTAACGTGACAGAGCTGGGACTAAATGTCATACGGGGTGTGTGGGAGGGGTTGAAAATAACTTGGTGTGTGCTTAGGATCCAAAAGGAATAGCAGATGAGCCTACCAAGACTCTCAAAATAATGGGAGATGCAGTTGGTACTAATTTACAACAACAAGTATATCAGTGGAAGATGGAGTAAGAAAGAAAGCCTTAATCTGATGTACTCTATATAGACATGAATACTCGGAGTGTGGGGAGTTCCAGATGCAGATTTGTGTGTGGAAATCTGATGTACTGATCACCGAGAGCTATCTCAAGAATGGCAGGACGGGGTGTTAAATATTGCTGAGTATAAAGGATTCCAAAATGATAGAAGGGAAGGGAAAGGATGAAGGTAGAAGTATTGGTTTAGATTAGCGTTAGTTAAGGGGTCTAAGAGAAAGAGTATCCGTCCAAGGACAGAACGAATTTGGCTGGAGCTACAGAACAAAAAGTATACAATTACACTGTGAGATACAGTCTGTCAGCAAGCAACCAAAGAAATGATGGTGAGAATAAATATGCAGGGTCATTTGAGAGCGATGACAACACGACAGATTAGTTATACTGAGAAACTTAATTTATCCAGATATAGACAGGGATACTGGTGATGAAGAGTCACGAGGGGCAAGTGTTCCTGGATTACATGGAGGAGAGCTGACTGCAGGAGTATGTGTACTATTGGATCTGGTCCTTGGGAAAGAGGTGGGGCAAGTGGATCCAGTGTCAGTAGGGGACGGTTTTGAGTCACAGTGATCATTTTATTGTAAAGTTCAACATGATAGTAGAGAATGATATGCAATAATTGAGAGGGAGAAATATTAGTTGATTGAGAGCAGCCTTCAATGGGGCAAGAATGAAGCTGGGAACTTTTCAACAAGGCCAGTGAAATGGTAGATTTAAATAGTGTGAACCCAGTCAGGTTGAGCTGAGATTATGGAAATGGGGCTGCAGTGTGATCACGACTGAGAACTGGATAATCAAAGGTTTTCCCCATTTATATAGGAAGGACAAAAAGACCAACACAGTGAAGTAGCATTATGTATAAAGGATGGGATCAGTATTATCGTGATGCTAATCTATTTACACACTGCTCCGCCCTGCATATTGATCCTATCAGATATTGGTAACCTTTGAAAACTTCAGAAAATAGCACAGTACAGAGGAGATCACTCTGTCCACTGTCTGCATTGGACAAGATGTAACGTTGTTTTTTAAAGCCCTAGTTCTGTCTCCCTGGACAGTGTAGGACTTCAGGTGTAAATCCCGGCACCTTTTTAAAATGCTTTGAGAATCTCTGCCTCTAGTCCGCTTCTATGTGTGACACCCAGATCTCGACCATACTCTGGGTGAAATAACAATTTTCCTTACCACTTCTCAAATATTTCAACAAATTACATTAAATATTCGCCGCTCATATCTGAGCTCTCCAACAGGAATAAGGTGTCCTCTCCCTTTCTAACCTGGCTCCTGACAATATGTGCACCACAATCAAATCTCCTCTCAGCATCCTCCGTTCCTATCTTTCCTAATAACGACACTTCCACTGTCACAGGGTAACGAATCTACTCTGTACCTTCTCCAGTCCAATTCCATCCTTCTCAATGATGGGGTGACCAGATGCACACAGTCCCCAAACTGTGACTGAACTCATTATTTATACAGTTCCTGCATAAGCTTCCTGCTTTGAAGTTCCGTATTTTGTCTGATAGAGGAAATAATGTCATTTGCCATATTAACAAGATTTTTGACGTTTCCAGCTTCCTTCATTTATCTGCCCTCACTGACCACACACTCATTTATTGTGTATTCCTCTCTATTGTTGATGTACTCAAATGCCTTGCCTTGCACTTCTCTGGATTGTTTGCTCCATTCACCTGGATCCTATAGTTTCTGTTTTTAAACTGTCTGCCATGGGATCTCTCGTTAAATCCAAGTAAGTCACATGCAGTTACAGGTTAGTGTCTCAAACAGACACAGTCAGATTAATTACACACGATCTTCCTTGCACAAATGCGCACCGACTGTCCTGGAGTCCCTGGGACTTTCTCAGTGACCGTTTATCCACTGTCTCAGTCAGTCGCTTGCTCCACATTAAACAAAGCTGCAGTGTTAGCCATTCTCCAGTCGCCCAGCACCATCCCTACATCCAGGGAGGATTGGATAATGTAGGTAACTATAAGGCAGGGGATTTTCCCCGGCTCCTTTTAACAGTCTGGAACATTGTGTTACCTCTTTTTCAGGATTTGAATCTCCTGTATAATTCTCTGCTCCAAGTTTTTTGCTCCCAATATTTCACACTGCTTCCCTATTTTGCTTCAGACAGACAGAGGCCTAAGCCATCTTATGATTTGGTCAAGTCTCATTTTAATTCAGTTTCATGGAGGGTTTCTCTCCACAAGGTGAAGTGCATTTTCTCATGATACCATCCCCAATCTGCCTCATTAACTACCCTCCCTGCCCACGTGGTCTTCTTCTCATCTGACATTAACTCGATGTTTTTCCGTTTGTCATAACAACTGCCTACTGCCTGGATATCACAGAATGCACCGGCCTATCTGTGACAGGGGCCATCTTTTAAAAGTCATTATATTCTTGGATTGACAACTGGAAACTGCCCTCGACATGGCAGAGGGGGTAAAACTGGGGCTTCACTTTGACACCAAGACGCTGAGGTTCTGGTGGATGGTATGGTACACGAGAGGGACATGACCTTCCTCCAGGACTGGCAGGGGACGCCATGATACTACACCCTGCCAACTTGGTTGGAAGTTGATCCCTGTGTCAGTGAGGTGTCAGCCTTCTTGGTGAATACCCAGCAGTGTCGGCAGGAGGTCAGTGACATTCTCCACTCCACCAGGGTAAGTGCCACCATCTGCACTTCGTGACCTCGCCCTCACTGTCTCTCTGTTACTGCACCGAACTCCAACCAAGGCTCATATTCTCCCACTCTCACTGAATGCAGAAGCTTCTCTGGGTCTGAACCAGCTGTAATAAACAATTCCACCTCCCTTAATACTGCTTGGTAATTGTCATATTTCGGAAGGAACCACCCCACACGAGAGCAGAAAGAGCCAAGAGGAATAGGGGGCTCCCTAACATTCAGCTCCTCACCCCATCACAGGGGAAGGATCCTGAACCTAACAACCATGAGATGCTGACTGACCATGTCCAAGCTGACGGACTGGGATCTGAGACTCCCCCTGACTCCCTGTGCTGGGCACGGTGACTGAGTGTGGACAATGATATCAAGCTTCCTGGGTTTGTGTCTGTGCTAAACACCATGACAATACAGCAGGCGCGTGAGCCTGGTAGCTCTGGCTAAGGGGAAACAATGCGGAGTGCAGGGTAAGGCAAGGCAATAATTCTGGGATCATTCAAGTCAGTTCAAATTGAGTGTGTGCAAACATGGAGTGAGCAGCCCAGAGGGACAGGCCATGAGCTCGGTGTGTGTCCCTGAGCACAGTGTCCTTTCTGCAGCATTGCAATGAGAGTTGTCAGTGCACCCTAGGCTGCAGAATTGAAATACAGAAGTGTACTGTCAGTGGGTCGGAGATGTGCTGGGGTGGCATGGTGAGGCTGGCATGTGACAGTTGCCAGCATTGGTGGGTGTGGAGTACATGCAGCTTCTGTCTGTGCAGTTTCCCCCAAGATGTTGGTATCCAAGATAGAAGGCTGTAGGAGCGAGGGGCGAGATGAATTCACCAGTTACCAGCTCGGACTTTCACGTCCAATTTTCCATATTGAGTTTCCCTCCTGCAGGAGGGATGGTTTAAAGCCCCAAGTTGTTGAGAGATCCACTGTATGTGGCTGTTGATCATCAGTCATCATTCAGTCAACATCTTGCCACTTCTGCACTCAATTCTTGTTTTAAAGAATAGTCCAGCACAGGAACAGGTCCTTCATCCCAGCAAGCCCGCACTGACACATGATGCCGTTTTAAAGTTAAAATAAACGTTTTTGCTCCGATATGTCATTCTATTCCCTCCTTACTCATACTTGTGCCAAGATCCCTTTTATACCTTGCTATATTGGCTTCTTCCCCTCTATCAGTGCATTCCAGGCACTTTCACATTCTGTCTGGAACAGCAAAAAAAACTTACCTATCACATCTCCTGAACTTTCTCCCTTTTTACCTAAAACTTAACTATCCTTCTATCTATGCCTCTGATAATTTTGTAAATATCTATCAGGTAGCCCCATGGCCAATGATGCCCAGCTGCACACAAACCATGTGTCTTCAATTTTTCCTTCTGGCTAATACCCTCCAAACCAGACAACATCCTGGTAAAACTTTTCCATACCCGCTCCAACACTTCAACATCGTGTGGCAAACAGTACTGTACACAATATTCTCAATGTGCCCGAAATAAGTTTCTCTACAGCTGCAATATGGCCTGCTAATTTTTCATACTGCATGCTCAGAAGCATGTCTGCTGGTTTGCCATCAGTCGTCTTGATCACCCTATCCGCCTGTGTTACCACTTTCAGGGAACTGAGGAGCTGTACACCAATATCCCTTCGAATGTTGATGCAATCAGTAGTTTTTCCATCCACTTTATACTTCTCTCCTGCATTAGACCTTCTAAAACACATCACGTCGCAACTGTCCAGATAAAGTTACATCTGTGTTTTCTCTGTCCAATTCTGCAGCTGACCTACATCCTGTTGTATTCTCGGGCAATCATCCTCATAATCTGCAACTCCGCCAATCTATTTACAAATTTCCAGTCACAAAAACACTGTTCCACCATGACTCTGTATTCTCTGACCAAGTAGTTCTCTATCCATGTTACTAACTGATCGTTGATCCAATTTCACTTCACTTTCTGTATCAGCCTGCCGTAAGGAACCATATCAAAGGCCTTGCTAAGGTCCAAACATCCAGCTCCATGCCCTCATCAATCAATTTTGTCACTTCCTCAAAATAATCAATCAAGTTTGTGAGACAGGATATTCCCCACACAACTGCATTGCCTGTTGCTAGTAAGTCCATATTAGAGTACTGTTGGAGCTGCACTCATTCAGACAAGTGATTATTCCATCATATTCCTGACTTGAACCTTAGAGGTTAGATTAGATTCCCTACGGTGTGGAAACAGGACCTTCAGCCCAACCAACCCTCAGAAGACTAATCCAACCAGACCCATCCCCTAAACTATATTTTACCCTGACTAATGCATCTAACACTATGGGCAATTTAGTTTGGCCAATTCACCTAACCTGCACATCTTTGGACTGTGGGAGGAAACCCACACAGACACGGGAGGAATATGCGAACTCCACACAGACAGACATCCAAGGCCGGAATTGAACCTAGGACCTTGGTGCTGTGAGGCAGCAGTGCTAAGCACTGGGCTCTTGATGGTTACTGTACAGTGGGAGGTATGTCGGGCTATGACGGTTACTGTACAGTGGGAGGTATATCTGACCGTGATGGTTACTGGACAGTGGGAGGTATGTCGGGTCGTGATGGTTACTGTACAGTGGGAGGTATGTCGGGCCGTGACAGTTACTGTACAGTGGGAGGTATGTCGGTCTGTGACGGTTACTGTACAGTGGGAGGTATGTCTGACCGTGATGGTTACTGTAAAGTGGGAGATTTGTCTGACCATGATGGTTACTGTACAGTGGGAGGTATGTCGGGCTGTGATGGTTACTGTACAGTGGGGGGTAGGTCGGGCTGTGATGGTTACTGTACAGTGGGGGGTAGGTCGGGCTGTGATGGTTACTGTACAGTTGGAGGTATGTCGGGCCGTGATGGTTACTGTACAGTGGGAGGTATGTCGGGCCGTGATGGTTACTGTACAGTGGGAGGTATATCGGGTGGTGATAGTTACTGCACAGTCGGACGAATGTCGGGCCGTGATTGTCACTGTACAGTTGGAGGTATGTCGGACCATGATGTTTACTGTATAGTGGGAGGGATGTCGGACCATGATGTTTACTGTACAGTGGGAGGGATGTCGGACCATGATGTTTACTGTACAGTGGGTGGTATGTCGGGCCGTGATAGTTACCGTACAGTGGGAGGGATGTCGGTCCAGGAAGTTGCAAACTGCATGAGTTGTACAGAATATTGTGCTGCTGCCGATGGGTCATTGTACCTCATGGATGCATCGTCATTGGTTGCTTAATCTGTTTAAAGTCTGTACCTTTCAGTACATACCATGGTGAGGTTGGTCTGCAAAATGTGAAATTAGCCCTTGCTCCCTATAAGGACTGTGCAGTGAACATTATTACCGATATATGAAAGGGAGGGGAGCATCTGCAGCAGGCAGATCGGAGATTATGTGGTCAATTATAGGTTTCCCTTTTATTGGTTCCTCATTACCTGCCGCACAGCAGTCTAGCCACCAGAGGGTCCAGCATCAATGCTGAGCACTATCACTATGTTAGATTCCATACAGTGTGGGAACAGACCCTTCAACCCAACTAGTCTACACCAACCCTCCGAAGGGCAACCCACTACTATGGACAATTCACCTGAGCTGCATTTCTTGGGACTGTGGGAGGAAACCCACGCAGACACGGGGAGAATGTGCAAACTCCACACAGGCAGTTTCCCAAGGCTTGAATCAAACCTGGGCCTGGTGCTGTGAGGCAGCAGTGCTAACCACTGAGCTGCCATGGCACCCTATATTGACTATCTGCCAAGGAGCTGTCGTCTTCTGCCTGGCTTTGTCCTTTCAGTGGGACAGAACCTACCAGAGAGGGTGCTGATGTAGCCTGGGACATAGTGCTGTTCACATAATCTTGCTTTCCAGGCAATATCTGATTGTTGCTTGATTAGTCTGTGGGAAATGTACAACAGGTCACGTTTACATTCTGTATAACGAAGAGTTAATATCACTTTATTTCTTACATATTTTAAAATACATATTTTCAGTTGAAAGCAATTGAAGTGAGCAATAATTGATTTACCAGAGCGCACACCTAACTATTATAGTTCAGTGACTGTAGTAAACAGCCAATTAATGTTCAGTTCAGTGAACACACCACCTTGCAGGCAGCAAAGCTGTTGGAAATGAAATTGAGAATAAACCTACATTCAGACACAATTTTACTGGCCCTCACCACGACCTCTGAAACACTGGCCATCTCCAAAATCTGTTCAGAGAGCTTCCTAACTTGAGCTGGACAGTTACTCACACAATCTCTCACAATAGACTGGCTAGAGACATACCTGAACAACAGGGAGATGTGTGTGGGACAGACTGGTCAATGGACTCGCACATGACGCTGGACCAGATGCAGTTCAACATTTGTAACAATGACCTGTAAACAACCATGTCTTGCAAGTATATCCCTTCTGGTGTGCCACCTAAACTCTGTAATTCTGCACCTTGTACCCAATCCTGAATGAATGTGTTATAAAGGTGAAGGGTTCCTGCAGCACATGGCATCTTACATTGAATCCCTCATAAATCATATCCAGCGTATGTTATCTCCACAATGTCAGTATCCAAACAGAATTGTGCAGCTCCATTGATAGCTGGCATCAGCCCAGCCCAACATCCTTGTGTGTGACTTGAGGTGGAAGTCTCTGTGTAAATGTTTGCAGCATTGTTCTAACCATTAACAGCAAAGTCTTTTTACTGAAGTTCCGACATCCTTCCCTAATACCAACTTTTAGATTGCCCAATAAACACAAAATCCCCCCTTTATTCGGTTCATCTTTATAACAATATGCTGAAAACTGCACAACTCACTGTATGGAGCATTGAAATGATTGATCTCAATTCCACGCCCAAGACCAAGTTATTATTAAGTGCAAGGACTTTGAAAATAGAACATAGAACATAGAATAGTATAGCACAGAACAGGCCTTTCAGACCACGATATTGTGCCGATCATTGATCCTCATGTATGCACCCTCAAATTTCTGAGACCATATGCATGTCCCGCAGTCTCTTAAATGTCCCCAATGATCTTGCTTCCACAACAGCTGCTGGCAACGCATTCAATGCTCTCACAACTCCCTGTGTGAAGAACCCGCCTCTGACACCCCTCTATACTTTCCTCCAAACCAGCTTAAAATTATGACACCTGGTTTTAGCCATTTCTGGCCTGGGAAATTGTCTCTGGTTTTCGATTCTATCCATGCCTGTTATTATCTGGTATACCCCAAATTGGCTCCCCTCTCCTCCTCCTTTTCTCTAAAGAAAAAAATCCGAGCTCAATCAAACTCTCCTCATAAGATAAGCCCTCCATTGGCAGCATCCTGGTAACCCTCCTCTGAACCCTCTCCAATGCATCCCCATCTTTCCTATAGTAGGGCGACCACAACTGGACGCAGTATTCCAAGTGCTGTCTAACCAAAGTTTTATAGAGCTGCAAGATCTCACAACTCTTAAACTCAATCCCCCTGTTAATGAAAGGCAAAAAACCATATGCTTTCTTAACAACCCTGTCCACTTGGGTGACCATTTTAAGGCATCCATATACCTGCCTACCAAGATCCCTCTGTTCCTCCACACTGCCAAGAATCCTATACTCAGCTTCCAAATTCGACCTTCCAAAATGAATCACCTCGCATTTATCCAGGCTGAACTCCATCTGCCACCTCTCGCCCATCTCTGCATCCTGTCAATGTCCCGCTGCAGCCTACAATTGCCCTTTATACTGTCAACGACACCTCCAACCTTTGTGTCGTCTACAAACTTGCTGACCCATCCTTCAATCCCCTCATGCAAGTGATTAATAAAAATTTCAAACAGTGGAGGCCCAAGGACAGAGCCCTGTGGAACACCACTCACCACTGACTTCCAGGCAGAATATTTTCCTTCTACTACCAATCGTTGTCTTCTGTTGGCCAGCCAATTATGTATCCAGACAGCTAAGTTCCCCTGTATCCCATTCCTTCTGTGCTTCTGAATGAGCCTACCATGGGGAACCTTATCAAGTGCCTTGCTGAAGTCCATATACACCACATCCACAGCTCGACCCTCATCATGACCTGCCCCTCACAAAGCCGTGTTCACTGCATTTAATCAAGCCATGCATTTCCAGATGACCATAAATCCTATCCCTCAGAATCCTTTCTAACACCTTGCAGATGACAGACGTGAGACTTACTGGACTGTAATTGCACGGGAAGTCCCTACTTTCTTTTTTGAAGAGAGGAATTAAATTTGCCTCTCTCCAGTCCTCAGGAACTACTACAGTGGAGACCCAGGATGCAAATATCTTCGCAAGTGACGAAGCAATCACATTTCTCGTTTTCCAAAGCAACCAAGGACAAATCTGATCAGGGCCTGGCGATCTGTCAATCGTAATGTTGCTCTTCGGAGGGTCTGTGTGGACTTGTTGGTCCGAAGGGCCTTTTTCCACACTGTAAGCTATAATGTGCTTTAAAAAGCAGTGTGTGTCATCATTTTGATTCAAACCTCGACCTCAAAGCCTCATTTGAAGACCCTTCAAAGACATTGTCCATCCTTTCAGCAGTAACTGATCTGTTAATTAATAAAGCAACATCACATCCCCTTTAACACTCTGCCCAGTCCTGCCTATAGTTCCAGTACAACAGATTATTGAGTTGTTAGCCCTGACCTCCCTCAAATGCGCCTCTGTGCTGGTAAAAACGTCACACCTCTACATGTGAACTCATTCCCTTATCACATCTGTCAGCCTGTCTGAAAATACTCCCAGGATTAACGTAAACTGGAATATAATACCTGGAATACCCTGTACCTCGGAGTTCTTCAGTCATTTCCTGTTATCAAGCTGCTGAAACCATGAACCACATTTCTAACTCTGGCACTTAATGAACATCTGTGGAATTGTAATGTCTATCTTTTCAAAAAAATGTATTCATCAAGTGCAACTTTCCAGAACTATGCAGTCAGCTCCAAATACAAAGAGTTTCTGATGGTTAATTCCCCACTCAGTGTGCAGAGGGGACAGCCCTCAGTAATGGAGAAAGTGAGGACTGCAGTTGATGGAGATCAGAGTCAAAAAGTGTGGTGCTAGAAAATTACAGCAGGTCAGGCAGCATCCGAGGGGCAGGAGAGTCGATGTTTCGGTCATAAACTCTTCATCAGGAAGGCATTGGTGCATTCCTTTATTTTTTCATTCCGTGATTCACAGAATGTTGTGAACTGCATTTACTCAGGAAGGCAGCACTGTATATTGCACTGAAATGGAAAGCTGTCAATCAGTTGGTTGGTCAGGGTGTTGAAAAGTTGAATGGAATTATACACTGATTGAATGAATTACAAACATAAGGATAGATAAATCCCCTGGACCAGATGGGGGTACCCTAGGTTACTCCAGGAAGTGACGGGAGAGATTGAGTGCCTTTGGCGATGATTTTTGCGTCCTCACTATCCACTGGAGCAGAGCCAGCCAAATGATTGGAGGGTTACAAATGTTTCCCTTGTTCAGGAAATGGAATAGGGATAAATCTGGGAATGACCGAACAGTCAGTCTTACATCAGTGATGGGCAAAGTATTGCAGATGTTCCTGAGAGACTGTATTTACAATTATTTAGAAAACGATAATTTGATTAGAGATAGTCAGCATGGCTTTGTGAGGAGCAGGTCATCCCTCAGAAACCTTATTGAATCCTTTGAAGATATAAAACACACGTTGATGAAGATAGACCAATAGATGTGGTGAACAAGAATGTTAGCAAGGTCTTCCCTATTGTAGGTTCATTCAGAAGGTACGGAAGCATGGGGAGCAGAGAAATTTGGTTGTCTGGATACGGGCGTGGCTGGCCCACAGAAGACAGAAGAAGGTAGCAGATGGAAAGTATACAGCCTGAAGCTCAGTGAGCAGTGGTGTTCCATAGAGATCGGCTCTGGGACCTATGCTCCTTGTGATGTTTATAAATGATTTTGATGAGGAAGTGGACAAGTAGGTTAGTAAGTTTGCCAATGTCACGAAGGTTGGTCGGGTTGTGGATAGTGTGGAGGGCTATTGTAGTTTGCAACAGGATATCGACAGGATGCAGAGCTGGGCTGATAAGTGGCAGATAGAGTTCAACTTTAAAAAATGTGAAGCAATTTATTTTGAAAGGTTGCATTTCCATAAAGCATACAGAATTCTTGGCAGTGTGGAGTGACAGAGGGATGTTGGGGTCATTGTCCATAGATCTCTCAAAGTTGCCACCCAAGTTGATAGGGTTGTTCAGAAGGAATACGGTGTGTTGTCTTTCATTATCAGGGGGATTGAGTTTAAGAGCAGCGAGGTTATTTCTTCGCTCTATAAAGATGTGGTTCAACCACAGTTGGAATATTGTGTTCAGTTCTGGTTGTCTCATTATAGGAAACACGTGGAAGCCTCAGAGAGTGTGCAGAGGAGACTTACCAGGATGCTGGCTGGACTGGAGGGCATATCTAACAAAGAAGGTTGAGCGGTTCGGACTTCCCTCCAGCAGTGGTAGTAGAATCAGATACATTAGGAATATTTAAGAAGACTCTTGGATAGGCACACGAAAGTTAGTGCATTGAAGGCTATGGAGGTTAGTCGGATCTAGAGTGGGATAAAAGGCTAGCAAAACATTGAGGGCTGAAGTGCCTGCACTGTGCTGTACTGTTCTATGTTGCAAGTTTCATTCAGCTTGTGGATTCCTGTCAGTTGGTGAATGCGTGAGGGAGTGAGGTGTGTGAGGGAGAGAAGGAATGGAGTGTGTGAGGGAGTGAGGTGTGTGAGGTCAGGAAGGTGGGTAGGGGCGTTAGACCAAGACTTTCAGTTTTGATGTAATTGTTACATTCACCTGAGTGTCAGCACAATATGTGTGGTTATCTAGACCAGACAAAATCCACAAGTTCAGTTATTAAAACGATTTTTGGCTCGCCGTTTGTTCCTGATTTCTTCAGATAAATTCTGTTTGGTGGCCTATGAATTAAAATCTGACCATCCACAGACATGTATAATTTTATTTTGATACTGTTGAATGTGAAGGTACATTTATTGGATATAGTTTCAGAGGGTTCACTGTGAGACACAAAGTGCTGCAATAGACTGTCAAATGTGAACGTTTTCACCCAGTGTCTGGTCCAGGGGGCATATGTATGGAATCTGGGGGACATGCCAGATGTCATCACCATAAGTAACGTGTGCGATGTGATTCTGACACTCCATGTCCATACATCTGCTCCCTGGGCCAGGCTCTGACTGATGATGAATTTGTAAGGCATGGTTCCTGGTCAGTCATTGGTATCTAAATTAGACAGTATTTGTACCTAAACTGAGAGCAGTGATAGCCTGTTGGCTAGTTTCCTCCTGCTCAAGGTGTATTCCAAATCATTCTCTGTGAGGAAATATTTGAATGACTGCTCTGACCCAGGTTGGAAACTCTCTTCACAGATTCAGGACCAGGCCAGTGTCTTTCCGAGTGCTACATGCAGTTGTGAGGTCGAGTAGCACTTACCCGAATTCAGGCCTTTTAGAATCCACTTTTGATGTCGGTCATGATGCAAAGTGATGGGTTCACTGACCTGATCAATGATCAGGAGTTTGCCATGTTTGTGAATTGGGCAATAATAAGGTATGAGCTACAATTATTCAACTGAACAATAACTGCATCATCTCTGAAAACAATGAAGTTGATTCTACATTGATGGAATTAAAATATAAACACTGAACAACCTTTTATGATACAAAAGCAAAGAATGCACATTTTGTTTTGTATCGAAAAAGAACACGTTGTCTGACTATTCTGGTGATCACAATTACACGTTGACTCTCAGTATTCAACTGTATACATTGTCGCTCTATCAGTAGCAAAATGGTTGACCTCTACATGATTTCTTATTCAGAGTGAGCAAATGATTGAACAATCAAATCGAATTATAACTCTTACACAGTTAAACATAATCAATCGATTTAATTTCTCACCTGAAATGTGTGAGCTTCAGTTATTTGCCAAAAATTCTATTATTTTAAAAATAATGACGGAGAATGATAGACTAGATCTAAAAGTTGAAGTCTAAATTGGAGAAAGGCCGATTTTGACGGTATTAAGCAAGATCTTTCAAAAGCTGATGGCGGCAAATGTTCGCAGGTAAGTGGACAGATAGAAAATGGGAAGCCTTCAGAAATTAGATAGCCGGAGTTCAGAGACAGTATATTCTTGTTAGGGTAAAAGGAAAGGATGGTAGGTATAGAGAGTTCTGAATGACTAAATAAATTTAGGGTCTGGTTAAGAATAAGAAGGAAAGATATGACAGGTACAAACACGATAAATTGAGTGGATCCTTAGAAGAGTGTAAAGGAAGGAGGAATATACTAAAGAGGGAAATCAGGAAGGCAAAAAGGGGACATGACATACTTTTGGCAAATAGAGGTAAGGAGAATCCAAAAGGATTTTACAAATACATGAGATAAAAAGGGTAAACAGGGAGAGAATAGAGCCCTCAAAAATCAGAAAGGTGCCTTTGTGTGGAGTCGCAGGAGATGGGAGAGATACTAAATGAGTATTTTGTAACAGTGTTTACTCAGGAGAAGGAGATGGGAGATGTAGATATACGGTGAAATAGATGGTGATATCTTGAAAAATGTCCATATTGCAGAAGAAGAGGTGGATGTCTTGAAACGCATGAAGGTGGAAAAATCCCCAGGACCTGATCGATCAGGTGAAACTTGAAAAGGTTCAGAAAAGATTTACATGCATGTTGCCAAGGTTGGAGGGTGTGAGCTATAGCTGGAGTTTGAACAGGCTGGGGCTGTTTTCCCTGGAAAGTTGGTGACTGAGGAGTGATCTTATAGAGGTTTATGAAATCATGAGGGGCATGGATAGGGTAAATAGACAAGGTCTTTTTTCTTGGGTAGGGAAGTCCAGAACTAGAGGGCATAGGTTTCGGTTGGGTAGGAAAAATGTAAAAGAGATGTAAGGTGCATTTTATTCACTCAGAGGGCTGTACATGCTTGGAATGAACTGTTAGAAGAGGTGGTGGTGGTTAATACAATTATAATATTTAGATGGCGTCTCGTTGTGTATATGAATAGAAAGTGTTTCAAGGGATATGGGCTGAGTGCTAGCAGGTGGGAATAAATTGGTTTGGATATCTGGTTGGCATGGACAAGTTGGACCGAAGGTTCTGTTTCCATGCTGTCTATCTCTTTGACCCTGTGACTGTTATTTATAAATGATAATAATTTGTCATACACGATCAAATAAATAAATCGTTCATATTATTAAATTGTAGTATACAATAAGTTGAAAACTTGCTATTTTTAGAATAACTGATAAAGACCAAAGAACATTCCAACACAGGAACAGACCCTTCGGCCCTCACAGCCTCTGCTGATCCAGATCCTCCTATTTCCTAAACCTGCCACCTACTTTCTAAGGGTCTGTATCCCTCTGCTCCCTGCCCATTCATATTTCTGTCCAAATTGATAATGCTATCATTCCTGGCGCTACCACCTCCTCTGGCCACATGTTCCAAGCTGCCACAGCCCTATGTGTAAAAAACTTCCCATGTATATCTGCCATAAACCTTTCCCCTCTCACTTTGGACTCATGACCCCGAGTGATTGAGTTCCACAATCTAGGGAAAAAGCTTCTTGCTCTCCACCCTGTGTATATTTGTCTTGATTTTGTAGACCTCAACCTTCGACTTTGTCATGAAAATTGTCCTAATCTACTCAATCTTTCTTCATAACCAGCACCGTCCAACCCAGACAGCATCCTGGTGAACCTACTCTGCACCCTATTCAAAGCATCCACATCCTTTTGTTAATGTGGTGAACAGAACTATATGCAGTGAGCCTGGTAGCTCTGGCTAAGGGGAAACAATGCGGAGTGCAGGGTAAGGCAAGGCAATAATTCTGGGATCATTCAAGTCAGTTCAAATTGAGTGTGTGCAAACATGGAGTGAGCAGCCCAGAGGGACAGGCCATGAGCTCGGTGTGTGTCCCTGAGCACAGTGTCCTTTCTGCAGCATTGCAATGAGAGTTGTCAGTGCACCCTAGGCTGCAGAATTGAAATACAGAAGTGTACTGTCAGTGGGTCGGAGATGTGCTGGGGTGGCATGGTGAGGCTGGCATGTGACAGTTGCCAGCATTGGTGGGTGTGGAGTACATGCAGCTTCTGTCTGTGCAGTTTCCCCCAAGATGTTGGTATCCAAGATAGAAGGCTGTAGGAGCGAGGGGCGAGATGAATTCACCAGTTACCAGCTCGGACTTTCACGTCCAATTTTCCATATTGAGTTTCCCTCCTGCAGGAGGGATGGTTTAAAGCCCCAAGTTGTTGAGAGATCCACTGTATGTGGCTGTTGATCATCAGTCATCATTCAGTCAACATCTTGCCACTTCTGCACTCAATTCTTGTTTTAAAGAATAGTCCAGCACAGGAACAGGTCCTTCATCCCAGCAAGCCCGCACTGACACATGATGCCGTTTTAAAGTTAAAATAAACGTTTTTGCTCCGATATGTCATTCTATTCCCTCCTTACTCATACTTGTGCCAAGATCCCTTTTATACCTTGCTATATTGGCTTCTTCCCCTCTATCAGTGCATTCCAGGCACTTTCACATTCTGTCTGGAACAGCAAAAAAAACTTACCTATCACATCTCCTGAACTTTCTCCCTTTTTACCTAAAACTTAACTATCCTTCTATCTATGCCTCTGATAATTTTGTAAATATCTATCAGGTAGCCCCATGGCCAATGATGCCCAGCTGCACACAAACCATGTGTCTTCAATTTTTCCTTCTGGCTAATACCCTCCAAACCAGACAACATCCTGGTAAAACTTTTCCATACCCGCTCCAACACTTCAACATCGTGTGGCAAACAGTACTGTACACAATATTCTCAATGTGCCCGAAATAAGTTTCTCTACAGCTGCAATATGGCCTGCTAATTTTTCATACTGCATGCTCAGAAGCATGTCTGCTGGTTTGCCATCAGTCGTCTTGATCACCCTATCCGCCTGTGTTACCACTTTCAGGGAACTGAGGAGCTGTACACCAATATCCCTTCGAATGTTGATGCAATCAGTAGTTTTTCCATCCACTTTATACTTCTCTCCTGCATTAGACCTTCTAAAACACATCACGTCGCAACTGTCCAGATAAAGTTACATCTGTGTTTTCTCTGTCCAATTCTGCAGCTGACCTACATCCTGTTGTATTCTCGGGCAATCATCCTCATAATCTGCAACTCCGCCAATCTATTTACAAATTTCCAGTCACAAAAACACTGTTCCACCATGACTCTGTATTCTCTGACCAAGTAGTTCTCTATCCATGTTACTAACTGATCGTTGATCCAATTTCACTTCACTTTCTGTATCAGCCTGCCGTAAGGAACCATATCAAAGGCCTTGCTAAGGTCCAAACATCCAGCTCCATGCCCTCATCAATCAATTTTGTCACTTCCTCAAAATAATCAATCAAGTTTGTGAGACAGGATATTCCCCACACAACTGCATTGCCTGTTGCTAGTAAGTCCATATTAGAGTACTGTTGGAGCTGCACTCATTCAGACAAGTGATTATTCCATCATATTCCTGACTTGAACCTTAGAGGTTAGATTAGATTCCCTACGGTGTGGAAACAGGACCTTCAGCCCAACCAACCCTCAGAAGACTAATCCAACCAGACCCATCCCCTAAACTATATTTTACCCTGACTAATGCATCTTACACTATGGGCAATTTAGTTTGGCCAATTCACCTAACCTGCACATCTTTGGACTGTGGGAGGAAACCCACACAGACACGGGAGGAATATGCGAACTCCACACAGACAGACATCCAAGGCCGGAATTGAACCTAGGACCTTGGTGCTGTGAGGCAGCAGTGCTAAGCACTGGGCTCTTGATGGTTACTGTACAGTGGGAGGTATGTCGGGCTATGACGGTTACTGTACAGTGGGAGGTATATCTGACCGTGATGGTTACTGGACAGTGGGAGGTATGTCAGGTCGTGATGGTTACTGTACAGTGGGAGGTATGTCGGGCCGTGACAGTTACTGTACAGTGGGAGGTATGTCGGGCCGTGACAGTTACTGTACAGTGGGAGGTATGTCTGACCGTGATGGTTACTGTAAAGTGGGAGATTTGTCTGACCATGATGGTTACTGTACAGTGGGAGGTATGTCGGGCTGTGATGGTTACTGTACAGTGGGGGGTAGGTCGGGCTGTGATGGTTACTGTACAGTGGGGGGTAGGTCGGGCTGTGATGGTTACTGTACAGTTGGAGGTATGTCGGGCCGACATGGTTACTGTACAGTGGGAGGTATGTCGGGCCGTGATGGTTACTGTACAGTGGGAGGTATATCGGGTGGTGATAGTTACTGCACAGTGGGACGAATGTCGGGCCGTGATTGTCACTGTACAGTTGGAGGTATGTCGGACCATGATGTTTACTGTATAGTGGGAGGGATGTCGGACCATGATGTTTACTGTACAGTGGGAGGGATGTCGGACCATGATGTTTACTGTACAGTGGGTGGTATGTCGGGCCGTGATGTTTACTGTACAGTGGGTGGTATGTCGGGCCGTGATAGTTACCGTACAGTGGGAGGGATGTCGGTCCAGGAAGTTGCAAACTGCATGAGTTGTACAGAATATTGTGCTGCTGCCGATGGGTCATTGTACCTCATGGATGCATCGTCATTGGTTGCTTAATCTGTTTAAAGTCTGTACCTTTCAGTACATACCATGGTGAGGTTGGTCTGCAAAATGTGAAATTAGCCCTTGCTCCCTATAAGGACTGTGCAGTGAACATTATTACCGATATATGAAAGGGAGGGGAGCATCTGCAGCAGGCAGATCGGAGATTATGTGGTCAATTATAGGTTTCCCTTTTATTGGTTCCTCATTACCTGCCGCACAGCAGTCTAGCCACCAGAGGGTCCAGCATCAATGCTGAGCACTATCACTATGTTAGATTCCATACAGTGTGGGAACAGACCCTTCAACCCAACTAGTCTACACCAACCCTCCGAAGGGCAACCCACTACTATGGACAATTCACCTGAGCTGCATTTCTTGGGACTGTGGGAGGAAACCCACGCAGACACGGGGAGAATGTGCAAACTCCACACAGGCAGTTTCCCAAGGCTTGAATCAAACCTGGGCCTGGTGCTGTGAGGCAGCAGTGCTAACCACTGAGCTGCCATGGCACCCTATATTGACTATCTGCCAAGGAGCTGTCGTCTTCTGCCTGGCTTTGTCCTTTCAGTGGGACAGAACCTACCAGAGAGGGTGCTGATGTAGCCTGGGACATAGTGCTGTTCACATAATCTTGCTTTCCAGGCAATATCTGATTGTTGCTTGATTAGTCTGTGGGAAATGTACAACAGGTCACGTTTACATTCTGTATAACGAAGAGTTAATATCACTTTATTTCTTACATATTTTAAAATACATATTTTCAGTTGAAAGCAATTGAAGTGAGCAATAATTGATTTACCAGAGCGCACACCTAACTATTATAGTTCAGTGACTGTAGTAAACAGCCAATTAATGTTCAGTTCAGTGAACACACCACCTTGCAGGCAGCAAAGCTGTTGGAAATGAAATTGAGAATAAACCTACATTCAGACACAATTTTACTGGCCCTCACCACGACCTCTGAAACACTGGCCATCTCCAAAATCTGTTCAGAGAGCTTCCTAACTTGAGCTGGACAGTTACTCACACAATCTCTCACAATAGACTGGCTAGAGACATACCTGAACAACAGGGAGATGTGTGTGGGACAGACTGGTCAATGGACTCGCACATGACGCTGGACCAGATGCAGTTCAACATTTGTAACAATGACCTGTAAACAACCATGTCTTGCAAGTATATCCCTTCTGGTGTGCCACCTAAACTCTGTAATTCTGCACCTTGTACCCAATCCTGAATGAATGTGTTATAAAGGTGAAGGGTTCCTGCAGCACATGGCATCTTACATTGAATCCCTCATAAATCATATCCAGCGTATGTTATCTCCACAATGTCAGTATCCAAACAGAATTGTGCAGCTCCATTGATGGCTGGCATCAGCCCAGCCCAACATCCTTGTGTGTGACTTGAGGTGGAAGTCTCTGTGTAAATGTTTGCAGCATTGTTCTAACCATTAACAGCAAAGTCTTTTTACTGAAGTTCCGACATCCTTCCCTAATACCAACTTTTAGATTGCCCAATAAACACAAAATCCCCCCTTTATTCGGTTCATCTTTATAACAATATGCTGAAAACTGCACAACTCACTGTATGGAGCATTGAAATGATTGATCTCAATTCCACGCCCAAGACCAAGTTATTATTAAGTGCAAGGACTTTGAAAATAGAACATAGAACATAGAATAGTATAGCACAGAACAGGCCTTTCAGACCACGATATTGTGCCGATCATTGATCCTCATGTATGCACCCTCAAATTTCTGAGACCATATGCATGTCCCGCAGTCTCTTAAATGTCCCCAATGATCTTGCTTCCACAACAGCTGCTGGCAACGCATTCAATGCTCTCACAACTCCCTGTGTGAAGAACCCGCCTCTGACACCCCTCTATACTTTCCTCCAAACCAGCTTAAAATTATGACACCTGGTTTTAGCCATTTCTGGCCTGGGAAATTGTCTCTGGTTTTCGATTCTATCCATGCCTGTTATTATCTGGTATACCCCAAATTGGCTCCCCTCTCCTCCTCCTTTTCTCTAAAGAAAAAAATCCGAGCTCAATCAAACTCTCCTCATAAGATAAGCCCTCCATTGGCAGCATCCTGGTAACCCTCCTCTGAACCCTCTCCAATGCATCCCCATCTTTCCTATAGTAGGGCGACCACAACTGGACGCAGTATTCCAAGTGCTGTCTAACCAAAGTTTTATAGAGCTGCAAGATCTCACAACTCTTAAACTCAATCCCCCTGTTAATGAAAGGCAAAAAACCATATGCTTTCTTAACAACCCTGTCCACTTGGGTGACCATTTTAAGGCATCCATATACCTGCCTACCAAGATCCCTCTGTTCCTCCACACTGCCAAGAATCCTATACTCAGCTTCCAAATTCGACCTTCCAAAATGAATCACCTCGCATTTATCCAGGCTGAACTCCATCTGCCACCTCTCGCCCATCTCTGCATCCTGTCAATGTCCCGCTGCAGCCTACAATTGCCCTTTATACTGTCAACGACACCTCCAACCTTTGTGTCGTCTACAAACTTGCTGACCCATCCTTCAATCCCCTCATGCAAGTGATTAATAAAAATTTCAAACAGTGGAGGCCCAAGGACAGAGCCCTGTGGAACACCACTCACCACTGACTTCCAGGCAGAATATTTTCCTTCTACTACCAATCGTTGTCTTCTGTTGGCCAGCCAATTATGTATCCAGACAGCTAAGTTCCCCTGTATCCCATTCCTTCTGTGCTTCTGAATGAGCCTACCATGGGGAACCTTATCAAGTGCCTTGCTGAAGTCCATATACACCACATCCACAGCTCGACCCTCATCATGACCTGCCCCTCACAAAGCCGTGTTCACTGCATTTAATCAAGCCATGCATTTCCAGATGACCATAAATCCTATCCCTCAGAATCCTTTCTAACACCTTGCAGATGACAGACGTGAGACTTACTGGACTGTAATTGCACGGGAAGTCCCTACTTTCTTTTTTGAAGAGAGGAATTAAATTTGCCTCTCTCCAGTCCTCAGGAACTACTACAGTGGAGACCCAGGATGCAAATATCTTCGCAAGTGACGAAGCAATCACATTTCTCGTTTTCCAAAGCAACCAAGGACAAATCTGATCAGGGCCTGGCGATCTGTCAATCGTAATGTTGCTCTTCGGAGGGTCTGTGTGGACTTGTTGGTCCGAAGGGCCTTTTTCCACACTGTAAGCTATAATGTGCTTTAAAAAGCAGTGTGTGTCATCATTTTGATTCAAACCTCGACCTCAAAGCCTCATTTGAAGACCCTTCAAAGACATTGTCCATCCTTTCAGCAGTAACTGATCTGTTAATTAATAAAGCAACATCACATCCCCTTTAACACTCTGCCCAGTCCTGCCTATAGTTCCAGTACAACAGATTATTGAGTTGTTAGCCCTGACCTCCCTCAAATGCGCCTCTGTGCTGGTAAAAACGTCACACCTCTACATGTGAACTCATTCCCTTATCACATCTGTCAGCCTGTCTGAAAATACTCCCAGGATTAACGTAAACTGGAATATAATACCTGGAATACCCTGTACCTCGGAGTTCTTCAGTCATTTCCTGTTATCAAGCTGCTGAAACCATGAACCACATTTCTAACTCTGGCACTTAATGAACATCTGTGGAATTGTAATGTCTATCTTTTCAAAAAAATGTATTCATCAAGTGCAACTTTCCAGAACTATGCAGTCAGCTCCAAATACAAAGAGTTTCTGATGGTTAATTCCCCACTCAGTGTGCAGAGGGGACAGCCCTCAGTAATGGAGAAAGTGAGGACTGCAGTTGATGGAGATCAGAGTCAAAAAGTGTGGTGCTAGAAAATTACAGCAGGTCAGGCAGCATCCGAGGGGCAGGAGAGTCGATGTTTCGGTCATAAACTCTTCATCAGGAAGGCATTGGTGCATTCCTTTATTTTTTCATTCCGTGATTCACAGAATGTTGTGAACTGCATTTACTCAGGAAGGCAGCACTGTATATTGCACTGAAATGGAAAGCTGTCAATCAGTTGGTTGGTCAGGGTGTTGAAAAGTTGAATGGAATTATACACTGATTGAATGAATTACAAACATAAGGATAGATAAATCCCCTGGACCAGATGGGGGTACCCTAGGTTACTCCAGGAAGTGACGGGAGAGATTGAGTGCCTTTGGCGATGATTTTTGCGTCCTCACTATCCACTGGAGCAGAGCCAGCCAAATGATTGGAGGGTTACAAATGTTTCCCTTGTTCAGGAAATGGAATAGGGATAAATCTGGGAATGACCGAACAGTCAGTCTTACATCAGTGATGGGCAAAGTATTGCAGATGTTCCTGAGAGACTGTATTTACAATTATTTAGAAAACGATAATTTGATTAGAGATAGTCAGCATGGCTTTGTGAGGAGCAGGTCATCCCTCAGAAACCTTATTGAATCCTTTGAAGATATAAAACACACGTTGATGAAGATAGACCAATAGATGTGGTGAACAAGAATGTTAGCAAGGTCTTCCCTATTGTAGGTTCATTCAGAAGGTACGGAAGCATGGGGAGCAGAGAAATTTGGTTGTCTGGATACGGGCGTGGCTGGCCCACAGAAGACAGAAGAAGGTAGCAGATGGAAAGTATACAGCCTGAAGCTCAGTGAGCAGTGGTGTTCCATAGAGATCGGCTCTGGGACCTATGCTCCTTGTGATGTTTATAAATGATTTTGATGAGGAAGTGGACAAGTAGGTTAGTAAGTTTGCCAATGTCACGAAGGTTGGTCGGGTTGTGGATAGTGTGGAGGGCTATTGTAGTTTGCAACAGGATATCGACAGGATGCAGAGCTGGGCTGATAAGTGGCAGATAGAGTTCAACTTTAAAAAATGTGAAGCAATTTATTTTGAAAGGTTGCATTTCCATAAAGCATACAGAATTCTTGGCAGTGTGGAGTGACAGAGGGATGTTGGGGTCATTGTCCATAGATCTCTCAAAGTTGCCACCCAAGTTGATAGGGTTGTTCAGAAGGAATACGGTGTGTTGTCTTTCATTGTCAGGGGGATTGATTTTAAGAGCAGCGAGGTTATTTCTTCGCTCTATAAAGATGTGGTTCAACCACAGTTGGAATATTGTGTTCAGTTCTGGTTGTCTCATTATAGGAAACACGTGGAAGCCTCAGAGAGTGTGCAGAGGAGACTTACCAGGATGCTGGCTGGACTGGAGGGCATATCTAACAAAGAAGGTTGAGCGGTTCGGACTTCCCTCCAGCAGTGGTAGTAGAATCAGATACATTAGGAATATTTAAGAAGACTCTTGGATAGGCACACGAAAGTTAGTGCATTGAAGGCTATGGAGGTTAGTCGGATCTAGAGTGGGATAAAAGGCTAGCAAAACATTGAGGGCTGAAGTGCCTGCACTGTGCTGTACTGTTCTATGTTGCAAGTTTCATTCAGCTTGTGGATTCCTGTCAGTTGGTGAATGCGTGAGGGAGTGAGGTGTGTGAGGGAGAGAAGGAATGGAGTGTGTGAGGGAGTGAGGTGTGTGAGGTCAGGAAGGTGGGTAGGGGCGTTAGACCAAGACTTTCAGTTTTGATGTAATTGTTACATTCACCTGAGTGTCAGCACAATATGTGTGGTTATCTAGACCAGACAAAATCCACAAGTTCAGTTATTAAAACGATTTTTGGCTCGCCGTTTGTTCCTGATTTCTTCAGATAAATTCTGTTTGGTGGCCTATGAATTAAAATCTGACCATCCACAGACATGTATAATTTTATTTTGATACTGTTGAATGTGAAGGTACATTTATTGGATATAGTTTCAGAGGGTTCACTGTGAGACACAAAGTGCTGCAATAGACTGTCAAATGTGAACGTTTTCACCCAGTGTCTGGTCCAGGGGGCATATGTATGGAATCTGGGGGACATGCCAGATGTCATCACCATAAGTAACGTGTGCGATGTGATTCTGACACTCCATGTCCATACATCTGCTCCCTGGGCCAGGCTCTGACTGATGATGAATTTGTAAGGCATGGTTCCTGGTCAGTCATTGGTATCTAAATTAGACAGTATTTGTACCTAAACTGAGAGCAGTGATAGCCTGTTGGCTAGTTTCCTCCTGCTCAAGGTGTATTCCAAATCATTCTCTGTGAGGAAATATTTGAATGACTGCTCTGACCCAGGTTGGAAACTCTCTTCACAGATTCAGGACCAGGCCAGTGTCTTTCCGAGTGCTACATGCAGTTGTGAGGTCGAGTAGCACTTACCCGAATTCAGGCCTTTTAGAATCCACTTTTGATGTCGGTCATGATGCAAAGTGATGGGTTCACTGACCTGATCAATGATCAGGAGTTTGCCATGTTTGTGAATTGGGCAATAATAAGGTATGAGCTACAATTATTCAACTGAACAATAACTGCATCATCTCTGAAAACAATGAAGTTGATTCTACATTGATGGAATTAAAATATAAACACTGAACAACCTTTTATGATACAAAAGCAAAGAATGCACATTTTGTTTTGTATCGAAAAAGAACACGTTGTCTGACTATTCTGGTGATCACAATTACACGTTGACTCTCAGTATTCAACTGTATACATTGTCGCTCTATCAGTAGCAAAATGGTTGACCTCTACATGATTTCTTATTCAGAGTGAGCAAATGATTGAACAATCAAATCGAATTATAACTCTTACACAGTTAAACATAATCAATCGATTTAATTTCTCACCTGAAATGTGTGAGCTTCAGTTATTTGCCAAAAATTCTATTATTTTAAAAATAATGACGGAGAATGATAGACTAGATCTAAAAGTTGAAGTCTAAATTGGAGAAAGGCCGATTTTGACGGTATTAAGCAAGATCTTTCAAAAGCTGATGGCGGCAAATGTTCGCAGGTAAGTGGACAGATAGAAAATGGGAAGCCTTCAGAAATTAGATAGCCGGAGTTCAGAGACAGTATATTCTTGTTAGGGTAAAAGGAAAGGATGGTAGGTATAGAGAGTTCTGAATGACTAAATAAATTTAGGGTCTGGTTAAGAATAAGAAGGAAAGATATGACAGGTACAAACACGATAAATTGAGTGGATCCTTAGAAGAGTGTAAAGGAAGGAGGAATATACTAAAGAGGGAAATCAGGAAGGCAAAAAGGGGACATGACATACTTTTGGCAAATAGAGGTAAGGAGAATCCAAAAGGATTTTACAAATACATGAGATAAAAAGGGTAAACAGGGAGAGAATAGAGCCCTCAAAAATCAGAAAGGTGCCTTTGTGTGGAGTCGCAGGAGATGGGAGAGATACTAAATGAGTATTTTGTAACAGTGTTTACTCAGGAGAAGGAGATGGGAGATGTAGATATACGGTGAAATAGATGGTGATATCTTGAAAAATGTCCATATTGCAGAAGAAGAGGTGGATGTCTTGAAACGCATGAAGGTGGAAAAATCCCCAGGACCTGATCGATCAGGTGAAACTTGAAAAGGTTCAGAAAAGATTTACATGCATGTTGCCAAGGTTGGAGGGTGTGAGCTATAGCTGGAGTTTGAACAGGCTGGGGCTGTTTTCCCTGGAAAGTTGGTGACTGAGGAGTGATCTTATAGAGGTTTATGAAATCATGAGGGGCATGGATAGGGTAAATAGACAAGGTCTTTTTTCTTGGGTAGGGAAGTCCAGAACTAGAGGGCATAGGTTTCGGTTGGGTAGGAAAAATGTAAAAGAGATGTAAGGTGCATTTTATTCACTCAGAGGGCTGTACATGCTTGGAATGAACTGTTAGAAGAGGTGGTGGTGGTTAATACAATTATAATATTTAGATGGCGTCTCGTTGTGTATATGAATAGAAAGTGTTTCAAGGGATATGGGCTGAGTGCTAGCAGGTGGGAATAAATTGGTTTGGATATCTGGTTGGCATGGACAAGTTGGACCGAAGGTTCTGTTTCCATGCTGTCTATCTCTTTGACCCTGTGACTGTTATTTATAAATGATAATAATTTGTCATACACGATCAAATAAATAAATCGTTCATATTATTAAATTGTAGTATACAATAAGTTGAAAACTTGCTATTTTTAGAATAACTGATAAAGACCAAAGAACATTCCAACATAGGAACAGACCCTTCGGCCCTCACATCCTCTGCTGATCCAGATCCTCCTATTTCCTAAACCTGCCACCTACTTTCTAAGGGTCTGTATCCCTCTGCTCCCTGCCCATTCATATTTCTGTCCAAATTGATAATGCTATCATTCCTGGCGCTACCACCTCCTCTGGCCACATGTTCCAAGCTGCCACAGCCCTATGTGTAAAAAACTTCCCATATATATCTGCCATAAACCTTTCCCCTCTCACTTTGGACTCATGACCCCGAGTGATTGAGTTCCACAATCTAGGGAAAAAGCTTCTTGCTCTCCACCCTGTGTATATTTGTCTTGATTTTGTAGACCTCAACCTTCGACTTTGTCATGAAAATTGTCCTAATCTACTCAATCTTTCTTCATAACCAGCACCGTCCAACCCAGACAGCATCCTGGTGAACCTACTCTGCACCCTATTCAAAGCATCCACATCCTTTTGTTAATGTGGTGAACAGAACTATATGCAGTATTCCAAATGTGGCCAAACCAAACTCCTGTGCAACTGTAACATGACCTGCCAGCGCTGATCCAATGAAGGAAAGCATGCCATACGCCACCTTGACCACTTTACTGACTGATGTTGTCATCTTCAGGAACACAATGGACCTGAACACACAGATCTCGCTGTAAGTCAATATTCCCCAGGACTTTCCGTTTACTGTATTGTTCACTCTTGAACTGGATCTTTCAAAATGCATCAACTCACATTTGCACAGATTGAACTCTATCTGCCATTTCTGCGCCCACCACTCCAATCAATCTATATTCTGCTGTATTCTCTGACAGTCCCCTTCACTGTATGCTACTCCAAGAATCTTGGTGTCATCTGCAAACTTGCTAATCAGGCAACCGATACCTTGTTCCAAATCATTGATATATATCACAAACAACAGTGGTCCCAGCACAGATCGCTGTTGCACACCACTGGTCATAGGTCACCATTTTGAGAAATCCCCTTCCACTATTACTTTCTGTCTCCTGTTTACCAGCCAGTTCTCTATCCATCAGATAGAACGCCCTGGAACCCATGCGACTTAACCGTTTCCATCAGCCTACCCTGGGGAACCTAATAAAACGCCTTACTCAAGTCCCTCAGTACCTTCTCCAGCAACTTCCCTACCACTGATGTCAGGCCTGCCGGTCTACAATTACCTGGATTATCCCCGCTATCCTTCTTAAACAAGGGGACAATATTAGCAATTCTCCAGTCCTCCGGGACCTCACCCATGTTCAATCATCCTGCAAAGATATAAGTTAAAGCCGCAGTTATTTCCACACTCACGTCCTACAGTAGCCTGTGGTTGATCCCATCCGGACTTGGGGGCTTGTCTACATTAATACCTTTTAGAGTATCCAAAACTTCCTCCCTCTTTATGTCGACTCGGCCAAGAGTATTCAGAGATCTATCCCTAACCCCAACATCCATCATGTCCCTCTCCTTGGTGAATACAGATGCAAAGTACTCGCTAAGAATCTCACCCATTTTCTCTGACTCCATGCATAACTTTCTTCCTTTGTCCTTGTGTGGCCCAAACATTTCCCTAGTTACCCTCTTGCTCCTTATATATGAAAAGAACTCTTTGGGATTTTCCTCAATTCTGTTTGCTAATGATATCTCATGACCACTTTTAGCCCTCTTAAATCCTTGATATTTACTGCGAAATGTGGCTAGTGAAAAGAAAATAAACGTTTGTTCGTGCGAGTGGGAACTCAGAACTTTTCAAAGTGTTTTGTTGCAAAAAATATTTAAAATCCGTCTCAGTGCAAATAAAAAGCAGGAGAACAAACCTCTTGGGAAGAGTAATTTTCAGCCACTGTCCTCCCAAAGTACTTCTGAGGTAGAAAAGAGTGAGGGCTTGTAACAAAGGCACAACAGTAACTATGGGTTGTTTGAACATGTAAATTGGCTCAATTAATCAATTTGACAGTGATATCCTTGAATAAATATTCATAGAGTGTATGAGAGATTATTTCTGAGAGCAGGACATCATGGAACCAAACAGAGAATGGGACGGCATGGTGGCTCAGTGGTTAGCACAGCACCAGGGTCCCATATTCGATTCCAGCCTCGGGGGACTCTCTGTGTGTAGTTTGCACATTCTGTGCCTGTTGCGTGGGTTTCCTCTCACAGTCCAAAGATGTGCAGGTCAGGTGAATTGGCCATGCTAAATTGCTCAGAGAGTTAGGTACATTACTCAGAGGGAAATGGGTGGGTTACTCTTCCGAGGGTCAGTGTGGACTTGTTGGGGCAAAAAGCTTATTTCCATACTGTAGGGAATCTTATCTAATTTAGATTTGATATTATGTAACAAGAAAGGATTGGTGGATGAGCTTTGCCTTGGAATAACCACAACATGCTGGAGTTTCACAAACAGAGTGAAGACTGGGTCATACATGAGAGTTTTAGTGTGAGTCAATGACATCTATACTGGCTTAAGGAAAGATTTGGCTGTGGTGGTCTTGGGGGGGGGGGTGCTGGGGGTGGAGAAACGAACAGTCAAAGACAGGACAGCTGAAGAAATTTGGCAAACAATTAGGGAGATAATAAAGACCGAAGAAGAATTTCATTACGGAGAAAAATCATCCATATCTTGATAAGGAAGTCAAGGATAACATGAAAGCAAACCCCAGGGCATATCATACTGCACATGTTAGTCAAACAGTGGAGGTTTGGGCAAGTCAGTGGCCTCGCGGTGTTATCACTGAATGCTGATGTGATAAAACCAGATAATGTTCGAGTGACCTGGGTTCAAATCCTGCCGCAGCAAATGGCAGCGCTTAAATTCAAATCTGGAATTAAGAGATTGATGGTGGTTATGAATCGATTGCCAAGAAATGCTCACCTGGTTCACTAATGTCCTTTAGGGAATGAAACTGCCATTCTACCATAGATTCACCACTCTCAGGCTGAAGGGATTTCTCCTTATCTCCATTCTAAACATTTTCTCTTGACTGTCAGGCTATGTCCTTGAGTCCTTTCTTTCCTAACAGTGGAAGCACCTTCCTAACGTCTACTCTGACCAGGCAACCAGTATTCTGTATGGTTCTATTAGAGCCCACTTCATCCTTATACACTCCAGCGAGTATCGGCCCAGAGACCTCATATGTTGAGCTTTTCATTCCTAGGACCATTCGTATGAAGTTCCTCTGAACACGCTCAGGGATGCTACATCTTTCCTGAGTTATGGGGCCCAAAACGGTACACAATACACCATTCTGGTCTGACCAGAGTCTTAAAGAGCCGCGAAAATCCATCCCTGCTGTAATACTAAAGTCATCTCAAAAGAAATGTCATCACTGAATTTGCCTTTTGACCAGACGGGCCACCTGAAATAATAATCTTACGATGGACAATTGTAAATTGTCACAAAAATGAACAATGATTAAAGCATGCTGGGAAGTAGAACCCAGCCTTGACCAAAGTCTCTGCTCATCCAAATGCTGCAGAATTCAGACATGCAGCTACCCAAAGATGGTTTGCAAACAAACCTGACAGCTACAGACCCTACAATACACAACTGAAGTTGGACCTGGATGTGACAATGGAATGTCGCCTTTGGGCCATCAATGTGACAACCCCAGGTTGGGTCTGATTGTTCAGGGTAATTGATCATTCCATTGACAGATTCTCCACACCCTCCCAAAAGGCATGAAGATTTGGGAGGATAAGAATCACCGTAAAACCGCTCTGAGAGTGGTAACTCGAGAATAACCACTGAAAGAGAAGACACCTACAAGAACATCAAAAGAACAAGAGGACTTCACCAGGTGGAATCAGGTCAACTTCTGGTGGTCTGGTCTGTGATCATCCAAAGTTAAACCATGAGATAGATTGTAGAATTTTTCATTGGGTTATAATAACTTTTATTGTTCTAATATTAATTGTGTTTAATAAACAAATATCATTGTTTATAAGAGTTGACTCCGTTATTTTGGTGAATATAAGATTTCAAACACACTGTGCGGCAGATACAGCACCTTCCTAGCTACTGACACAACCTTCTCATTTACCTTGAGGTAATCCTGACTGGAACTCGCAACACCCTGCACTTCAGACTTCTGAATGTTCTCCCCAATTATAAAATAATCCATGCCTCTCTTCTTCCTGCTAAAGTGCACCACCACGCACTTTCCCAAGTGTACACCATCTGCCAAGTCTTTTCCCACTCTCCAAACCTGTCTAAATCCTTCTGCAGCATTCCTGTCCCTCTACATACATTTGCATCATCAACAAACCTCGCCGGACTGCCCTAAGTTCCTTCACCTAGATTGTTAATGTACAAAGTAAAAGGTTGTTGTTCCCTTGCGGAACACCAGTTGTCATTGACTGCTATCCTGAGAAGGACCCTTTTATTCCCACTCTCTACCTTCTGCCAAACAGTCAAGCTTCTGTACACACTAGTACCTTATCTCTGATACCATGGGCCCTTATCTTACTCAGCAACTTCCTGTGAAGCACATTGTCAACGTCCTTCTTGAAGTTCAGATACATAGTATCCAATGGCTCTCCTTGGTCTAAACTGTTTGTTACATCCTCAAAGCGTTCTAACAGATTCATTAGCATCTCCTCCCCTTGATGAAACCATACTGACTTAGCCCTACTTTACTATAGACTGCAATTATTCAGAAATCTCATCCTTCACAATGGATTCCAGGAACTTACCCAGCATTGAGGTTAGGCTAATCAGTTTGTAATTTTCTGTCTTTTGCCTTATTCCCTTTTTAATCAGGGTGTCAGCGAGATCCAAGATGGCGGCGACCCAGTAGGCCTGAGAATGCAGAGCCCTGCCCAAGACTCAGGCAAAGTGGGATACCCACCCTCACCTCACCTGTTAAATTGCTAAAACAGTTTTTGCCCAGCAGCCTTGGCCATTCTACATCAAACTTTAGCAATCATATGCTTTTTTAAAATGACCAAAGGCGAAGGCTCTTGCAGTTCACAACATGCAGGGACATCTCCCCCATTACCCCCTCAGCAACAGAGACGTCTGCGGCCACCCCGGGGGCCTGACCTGCAGGGGCATGACCTGCAGGGGCCAGCCTAATCTCGGAGTTTCTTAATCTCTGAGAGAAGATTGATGAGCCCATTGAAGTGACGCTGTCCAGGTGCGAGTCAATCTCGGTCGTGCTGGAGAAACATGACAGAGAGATCGAGAAACTCGAGCAGCGTGTAGGTGTGGGGTGTAGCAACGGGCTGCGGCCTCTGAGACCACTGCTGAGTCATCTGTGGGTCAGATCTGGGCACTGGAACATCGAGTCCCGACCTTAGATGAACATATTGATGACCTCGAAAATCGGAAACATCGGAAAAATATTCGGTTGCTGGGCCTTCCCAAACGGCAGGAGGAAGGGCAGCTTGTTGATTTCCTGGAGCAATGGCTCCCACAGCTGCTGAAACTGGAGTCGGAGCTGGGCTGGTTGCCGGTTGAGCGGGCCCATCGGGTTGCTGTGCGCCGTCTCGGGTTGGACCAGCGCTCCCGGCAGGTACTAATTTAACTTCAACATTAGAGGGAAAAACAGAAGCTGCTCGAGTCCACCAGAGTGCTGGGGAAGGATTCTCATGCCATGATATACAAGAGCTCAAGGATAATGTGGTCCGTAACAGGAAGGAATATGATGAGACGAAGAAGATTCTGAGATATTTAAATATTTAATTTTCTATGTGATATCTGGCAATGCTTTGCTGCAGTTATGGAGGATCTGTATATGACTCCAGATCACCGGAAAAATGTCAAAGAATTCCTGGATGCTCTCAAATAGACTGCAGGATTTGAACTGAATAGATAATGTCTTTATTTTGCCCCCATTTTCTTTTTTTTCCTCCTCCTTTCTTCCATTTTACTCTTCACTATCTTTCAGTGGTGGTGTGGGAGGGGGGAGTGCTAGTTCCTTATCCTTTGTATGGACTCTTATCTATAGTTCGTGCAGTTTATTTGATTATTGGGGGACGTTTCTGAGTGTTTTTTTTATTTGGTTGCTTATTACTTGCTGGGGTTGTAATTTTGTAATGTTATATATTTTCATCTTGCGTTGTTTTGCTAAGTGTATTGAGGTGTTGGTATGTGGGGGGTCGCCCACCTTTAACTTCTGTCTTATAAGATTTTGGAATTTATTTACTCTACTTTGTAATGTCCGGGCCGAGGGCATACCTCTGGCTGGAAGATGTTATGGTGAGATTATTGGAAGGTAGTAGTGCCTCTTGTGCTCAAGGGGGAAAGTCTCCATTCACATATGTTTTATGTTATTTGCTTTAAGGGATAGTTCTTAGTTGTTTTGATTTAGCTGTTTTAAAGAGTGTTTTATGTGTGAATCATTTTTGGTTTTTATTCAATGTCTTTTGGGCGGCGTTCTCCCTCGGGTTTGCTTGGACTATCATGGCTAGTCATTCGTTTAGCTGGTGCACCTGGAATGTCAAGGTAATCCACTCAGCAATCAAATGGAAAAAGGTATTATCAAGTCTTTAAAAAGTTAGGGTGTATGTCGCCCTTGTACAGGAGGCACATCTACTTGATAAGGAGCATTCGAAGTTGCCACAGGGTGGATTTGGCCAGGTGTTCTTTTCATCTTTCAGCTCAAAACGTAGGGGAGTTGCAACTCTTACTGGGAAGAATCTTCTCCTCCAAATACTAAGCCACCGAAAAGATGAGTCTGGGTGATATATATTAAAGCCCTAATATATGGGGAGGAGTTTGGGATTTTGAATCTCGATTGCCCGCCCGTGCACCATTTAAATTTGTAATGGAAGTGATCTCCAAGTCGATGGCTCTTGCGGTGCGCCACACAATTATAGGGGGAGATTTTAATTGTATCATCGACCCAGGGCTGGACAGAATACCGAAGATCTCTGCAGGCATATCATTGAGATCTAGGCAGTTGGCGGATCTGAGTAGGGAGTTGGAGCTGGTAGATGTGTGGATGTGTCTTTACACTGAGGGTAGAGACTTTACTCTTTATTCTTATCCATACAAGTGCCATACCAGAATCGATATGTGTATGTCCCCTCGACACGTTTGAACTCAATATTGCTTTGTAAAGTAGGTAATATAACTATTTCTGACCGTGCTGCAATATATATGAAGGTTAAGACTAGTGATGACGGAATAGCTTCCCGACATTGGCGTATGGACCCTTTCCTATTGAAGGATAGTAAGTTCATAAAATATTTTTGGCAGGAATTTAAAACCTTCTGGGTTATCAACTCAAACATGGCCAGTAAACCTTCAGTGATGTGGAGACTGGTAAGGGCTATGCGTGAGGCTTGGTTAGCTCATATTCTGCGACCCCGAAAAGACAAAAGGGAGAACAAAAGCGTCTGCTCGAGGCTCGCCTGAAGGCGGGTGAGACAGCGTATGTGGATAGACCCTCCGTTACTAAACTACAGCTGATCACAGCCCTTAGGGCAACTTTGAATACCACACTTACTCAAACAGCAAAGAGGGAGATAATACTGGTGAAGCACAGGTTATTTGATTATGGTGACAAGGCTGGCAGGTATCTAGCATACCTTGCCAGAAAGGAGAAGGCTCCCCAAGCCATTACGTCTATTAGAAAGAGTGCTGGTACCCTGACTTGTGATCGTGGAATGAGCAATGCAGCCTTTAGAAAATTCTGTTTCAAATTGTATAGGTCAAAGGGCTGTGAGGATAGAACGAGGAAGATAGAGTTTTTTTAAAAAAGAGATCTGACCCTCTCGGGCCGAACCTCAGAGCGGGTGTTGTTCTTGAATGCCCGCCAGCAACCCAGGAAATACAGGAGGCAGTAAGGCAGCTCCAGAGTGGCAAATCTCCTGGACCAGATGGATTCCAGGCTGAGTTCTACAAAAAGATTATTGGGCAATTGGCCGGGCATTTTATAAATACATATAATTATTCACGTATTCAGGACTGCCTCTTGTCTTCCTGAGAGAAGCAAATATTTCTCTCATTCTTAAGAAGGGAAAGGCCCCAGATGACTGCTCTTAGTACAGACCTAAATCCTTGTTGAATGTGGATTTTAAAGTTCTCACAAAAATGTTGGCATTTAGATTGGAGAAGGTTTTACCATTCGTTATAAAAGAGGACCAGATGGAGTTTATAAAGGGTCGCAGATCAATTAATAACATTAGAAGAGTCATAAATATGGGATAAGCCTGCCAGAAAGGAGCAATACAGGGATTAGTTATCTTCCTAGAGGCAGAGAAGGCATTTTATTGGGTAGAATGGCCATATCTCTTTTAAGTGCTGGAACGGTTTCGTGTTGGAGAGGTCTTTACTAAATGGGTGACAGTATTATATCATGATCCCAAGCAGCGGTTTAAATTCGGATAGCGTTAGCGTTGGGAGAGGTTGTCGACAGGGATGCCCTCTCTCACCATTATTATTTAAGCTTGTGATTGAGCTGTTGGCGGAAGCTATATGAGCCCATCCTAATACAATGGTTCCGAAGATTAAAACGGGTAAGCACAAAATTACTATCTGTGCAGATGGTGTCCTACTTTTCTTAAATGATCCATTGACACGTGTGTCCTGCTTAATTCAAGTGGTCAACTTATTTGGTATGTTTTCAGTCTATAAAATCAATTTAATGAAATCGGAGACCATACTGCTGTGAGGTCTAGCCTGTATACCCAATTTTACGGATGGATCCCGTTTCCCCTTTCGGTGGTCACTGGGAGCTTTCCTTTACTTTGGTAGTTTTAATACTCTGGCATTCGGTCAGCTATATAAAGCCAATTATACACATTTATTTGAGAAAATATGATAGGATCTTCAACGCTGGGAAGATCTCCCGATATCCTGGCTAGATAGAATAGCTTTGGTCAACATGAACATCCTACCTGGCCTTTTATACGCTCTGAGAATGCTCCCCTTGAAGCTGCAGAGACTGGTGCTGTGTAAGCTTTATGGTTGGCTCGGCTCCTTTATTTGGAGTCATAGACGGCCCCTTATTAAATTAGAAAATCTACAGCTTCCACAAGTAAGGGGAGGGCTGGATTTTCCTGATTTTAGAAGGTACCAATTGAGCTCTCCATTATCCTACGTAGCTGATTGGTTCTCTTGTGAACCACAATCAACCTGGTTACATATTGAAGCCTCCCTAGCAAAATATCCCCTCATCAATCTACTATTTATGGACAAGATGAGAGTTATTATGGATCATTGTAAACATTCTATTGTATTAAATACAATCAAAGCTTATAGGATAATGCGACAGGATGAGGGTAAACTACAAAAAACCTCCCTTATATTCTTATGGAGGGAACGTTGGGATTCCAGCCATGGCTGAGTGATGCTGTATTCAGAAGCTGGGAGTGCAAAGGTATCTCCTGTTTGGGCGATCTGTTCGATGGGGAGGTCTTGATGTCCTTCGAAAAGTTGCGTCAGAAGTTTGGGATGAATAGCAAAGATCTTTTTCGATATTTTCAAATAGGAGACTTTTTACAAAAGAAGACCATATTGATAATTAATCCTTATAAATCGGATAGGGAAAGGAGAGTGCTTCGGCCAATAGGTCCGCTCGTGGTCAGTACTCTCTGCCACTAACTATTTAATAAGGTATCGAAAGACATGGAACGGTTATATATAACCTAGAGTCAAGAATTGGGGATGGAAATTTCCTTAGACGTGTGAGAGGGAATCTGGGAAAATGCCAGGAAAATCTCTATCTGTAACAGAACTCAGGCTATCCAATTGAAGATTCTTCATAGGGCTCAGATAGCACCTGAGTGACTTGCAAAGTTCAAGGCAGCAGCATCTCCAATGTGTCCCATATGCAAAATAGTAGTTGTCTGTGGACCTGCCATAAGATCTGCAGGTAGTGGGACAGAGTAGCGAATGCCTTGGCAAATATTTTGTTTACGGAAATTGGGTTGGACCCAGTGTCTCTACTTTTGGGCTCCCCAAATTTCCCATTTTTGGAAGTAGACGGGAGGAAATTATTCACTATCCTTTCCTTTGTTCGAGGAAAGATATTTTATTGTATTGGATATCCGAAGGTCCCACAGGAGCTTCAAATTGGCACAGGATAGTCATGGAATATATACCCCTTGACTTCCTTATGAATATGATGTACCAAAAAGCGTAATTATTTTATACAACATCGCGGCCCTTTTTGAACTACATTGACACAGATATATCAGTCACATTGTTCAGGGCCTTTGCTTAGCGGTGGGGATGGTTCTGGCTGGTTCAGGGGCTCCCAGGAGGACGAATCCCAAATAACTACGGGTTCTGGTACGACTTAATATAAATTTACTTTGAATACGTATCTAGTTATTTATTTACTTATTTATTTTATTTTCTCTTTTTGTCTTTTGTTAGTAATGTTTTGATAGTTTGTAGAATGGATTAATAGTTCTTTTACAAATTCTATTTTGGGGTTGTTATTATATCGTAAAGCAGAATATACTAGTTTGTACTATTTTGGTAATTTTGTAAAATATTTCAAAAATTTTCTGTTTTCAATAAAAATATCTACTAAAAAGCAGGGTGTCGCGTTTGCAATTTTCTCGTCTTCTGGGACCCTCCCTGATTCTAGAGATTCCTGAAAGATCACTATTCATGCCTCCATCCAATTTATTTATACATTTCGTTTATCGATCAATTTCTCCTAATCAGCTCTGCCTCCTCACTCTCTTGAATATTTGGCATATTATTCATGTCATCCGCCGTGAAATCTGACGTGAAATAATTATTCAGTTTCTCATCTATTATTTGTTCCACACTATCATCTCTCCAGCGTCATTTTCCAGTGCCCCAATATCCACTTCTGCTTCTCTTTTTTGCCCTTTATATATCTAAAGAAATTCTTACAGTCGTCCTTTCTATCACTGGATAGCTTGACCTCATATTTAATCTTACCCCTCCTTATTTCTTATTTTGTTGCTCTCTGTTCGTCCTTGAAAGCTACCCAATCATCTGGTTTCCCACTGCCATTTGCCATGTTATCTACTTTCTCTTTTTCTTTTACCCAAGCCATGAATTCCCCAGTCATTCATGGTTGCCTCATCCTTTCTGTACAATGCATCTTTTCCCTCGGAATGTATCTCTGCTGTGACTCCTAAATTGCTCCGAGAAACTCCCGCTTTTACAATTCCATAGTCATTCCTGCTAGATTCCTCTCCCAGTCAATTCTGCTCAGATCCTCCCTCATGCCTTTGTAGTTGCCTTTATTCAGCTGTAATATTAACTCCGATTCTACCTTCTCCCTCTCAAATTGACGAGTAGGTTCAATAATATTATGATCACTGCCTTCAAAGGATTCCTTCACCTTATCAAGCCTGCCTCATTGCTCAACAATAAATCCATTATTACCCGTTTCCTTGTTGCCTGCACCATAAGCTGCTCCAAAAATCCATCTCGTAGACATTCCACAAATTCCTTTCCTTGCAACCCACTATCAGTGACTTTCCCATTCCACCTGTATATTGAAATCCCCCCAGTCACTGTAACCTTGTCTTTCCTACACTTTTGTTTTCCATATCCTGTTCTTTCTTGTGCCCCAGCTGCTGACTAGGCCTGTACATAACCCCAACTATGGTTTTGCACCTTTGTGGTTCCTCAATTCTGCCCACACATATTCCACACTCTCTGACTCTATTTCCAGTAATGGCAACTGAGTGATGCAACTGCAAAATACTTCAACATTGCCACAAATTTATAGCGAAGGCATTGAGTAAAAATATTTCATTACCATTTACTTTGAAATGTCGCCACAGTGTATTTATTTGGCCAAATATTCTGTCTGTATTATGGAAGAATACAAACCTTTGAAAATGTGACAGAAGGAAGATATGACGAGGACATGAGTCCATAAAGAGATTAAGGTGGGTCAAGTGAACAGCCAAATATTGGTGTATCGAGCATAGTTGGAAAATGTGCCTGTGCTCAAATTTGTTTGAGGGTTGAATGGAAGCGGAGGGCATTATTTCAATGGAGAGATTGGCTTGAGGCACAGAGGAACCGTGGAACCAGGCATCTGGATTACAAAATGAAACCTTTAGGTGTACAACAATTTTTTAGTTAGGTAAGTTCAATGTTGAAAGTTTCGGAAACAGAATACATTTAAAAGTAGGGAATATTTTCTACACATCTACAAGGTAGTAGTTTAACCACATCGAAAGTGCTATGACTACAATGATATGAAATGCTGTCCAGAGAAGATTCATTCAGCTGGCTCTTGTGAGGATCGTTTTTTGCAGGAGGAAATCTTGAACTGACTGGCCATGGATCTGCTGGGATTTAGGCGAACAACATGTGATCTTGTTTAACCCCAGAATATTCCAAGTAGTCTTTACAAGTTGAATTCTGAAACAATATTTCAGGTTGTGTGAGAGATTACCAAGAGTGAATGGACTGTAAAACTGAAGAACATCCCAGTGAAGAAGATGATGATTTGGTGTAATTCTCTCAATGTGTTGTGTCTTTGTGGAACTCTCTTTCCAGACAGTGATGAGGGATAAGATATTGAATATTCCTAAGACAGATTCTTGACTAAGAATAACGCACTAACGTTGTAAAAGCAAAGGAGGAATGTGTGATTGAGGCCACAATCAGACCATCCACGATCTTATCGCATGATGGAGATGTTTCGATTCCTTACTCCTGATGCTAGTTTCTACTTTTCTGTTGTCTTTAGATACTGAAAAGAATATGACACGTTTCTCATGAACATGAAGACTTTTCCTTTCAGATTAGT